>NC_142929.1:161091574-161121574 GCF_046866305.1 Octopus bimaculoides | reverse complement strand
TTTATAACTCACGTGTCGATAATGCATATCTCACATTGACCGACTCCCCCTTAGCAGCGCTACTGTCTCCCTCTTCTTTGTACTCGGATCATTTGTTGTCTCAAATTTCGTTTTGCCACTCCTTTGTTGATTCATTATTTCCCCCTATATCTGCACGCCGTAGAGGTGCTTCCATTCACCTCACTAATACATGCCCTTCACTTCACTTCTCAATTCTCTCACCGCCCCCCATATATCTCACTACATCAGTCCTTTACGTCTTTATCTAACTAGTTTATCGAACCCAAAATATATATTTATAGTCACTATAGTATATGACCTATTTGTTCTTCGTTTTCTGAAGAGAATGTCGCGATTCTTGTCTGGGAGACATGAACATTTGCGCAAGTTAATACTTTTCTTTTACGTATACCCCCACTATTGTCCTATTATCATCACATACCTGTAAAATATTCAGTTTCAAAGTAATCAGTCATCGATCCTTCGAAACAGCTGTAAATATGAGCCTTGGTTGAATAATATTAATTATATAATATATGTTTCATATTAATACATACCTCACGCTTATTTCAGTTTCTCTTTCTTCTTCCCGAACCCTCTCAATTTCGAACGTTATTCTTGATATCTTTTGTATCTTCAGGGTACCTCACACTCTCAACCTGATGAAGAAATTTATGATTATGATCTCTCTGAGTACTACTAAGGTATTATCCGTACCACGCTTAAAGTAACATTATAAATTAACACACACACACACACATACATGTTGCAGGGTGTGTGTGCGTGCGTGCGCGCGTATGTGAGTGTGCGAGCGTGTATATGTATAATTTTAATTATTTAAATTCTTCTTCTGAGGAAGGAGCTAATATCTACCAATGATACAAAAGTCCATCATTGGAATGTAGATAAGGAAAACGATGTCACATTTTAATACTCTTGCATATTTTTAATGTTCCACTTACAGATTACATTAGTAATGTGCATGTTAGTTGGTTGATATCTATTTCTGACAACCCAAGCCTATTCACATTATCATGTAGACATGTATGTATGTATGTATGTATGTATGTATGTATGTATGCATGTATGTATGTATGTATGTGTGTATGTATGTATGTCTCTTCATTTTTTAATTATTGTAGACCAGCGACAGAGGAGGGAGCCGGTTTCCAACAAAGATACAAGGCTCTATCCACTTTGGACGTAGTTAGCACAGATAAATTTATATTTGAGACTTGAGCAAACTCTTCCATATTTTTACTGTACCACTCACAGATTGGACTTGTAATGTACGAATCATCCGGTCAATTTCTCTTTCTGAAAATCCCAGTTTATCCAGATTCCCCTTTAAGCATTTACTAACAAAACCTAGTGTTCCAATTATTATTGGTATAAATATGAATTCATGGTCTGGATATAGAAGCTGGAGGTTTTGAAGCATTTAGCCAAAGATATCCTCTTTTTCTTCGATTTTGAAAGAGATATCTATATGTATGTATGTATGTATGTATGTATGTATGTATGTATGTATGTATGTATGTATGTATGTGTATATGTATAAAACAAGACATAAAAATCTGCACATATAGATACATGCACACATACATACAATCAAAAATACCCTGTTGTTGATGTTGAAATTCCGATGAGACTTGAATCTTGGTTAGAAACCGGCTCTTTATATATTGACGAGAAATCTTGAAATAAAACTGAACAATGACATGCATACATACATACATATACATACACATACATACACATACAGACAAAAACACACACATATATACACATATACATACATATATATATATATATATATATATATATATATATATATATATATATATGTATAAATGCAAGATCAAGGTATCTAGGTGTAGGAAAAAAATAGCTTCAAGCAATCCTTAGTAAATATAAGAAAAAAGTCCTTTCTAGGACAATAATGTTCTATTGAGGCAGAAGGTTGTGGCTGTTATTTTCCTATCGAAGAACGATAAACTGAAAAAAATGTTGTTTTTTTTAATATTCCACGGTAGGCAACCAGGGTTGTCGGGTGTGCGAATAGGAAAACAAGAGTTACAGAATGGAGTAGGTAAGATCCGGGCTACATATGGTTCATAGCGAGCGGAATCTCAGAAGTAGTAAAAGTATAAGCGTGGTATATATTGCCGTCCACTCTTCAGGCAAAGGCTACCTTAATTAAATTAAAAGTTACATTGTTGCAAGAATGTACTTGTTGAAGCATGAAAGATTCAATCAGGTTTATAGAGAGCACAAGCACAGTAGTCTTGGCTATTCTGCAATCCACGAATTGTTTTAATGAACGCAGCAGTATAATATTCACCTGCAATCATCGACCACTAAATCCATTCTCAAAATACAAATAATTACACCTCCACTCCGCTCTTTCCTCCCTAACCTTCATAAATGTTCCCTCTTTTCCATTCTTACTGTCAATATATTTCAAACCAACAATATATCTCCCTTTTAATTCCTCGATTGTCAATTGGACACTTCTCTCCGTATTTTTCCTTTACGATTAAAAAATTGTTCTTCCTTTTTATTTCAACTGCTGCCAACCCTTCTACCCTCTGCTCCACAAACATAGAAGTTGATATGCCAAAATACACCTCCACAATTTCATATTGTAAACACGCTGACTACACACTATATACATTCCTCTACTAAAAAAAAAAATAGTTGCCGCAACAAATATTCACTTCTCCTTCTTAATTTCTTAACATATATATATATATATATATATATATATATATATATATATATATATATATATATATATATATATTTTCCTTTCTCCCACTTGACCAAAGATATTTCCCCACGCGTCCACCTTCATATATATATATATATATATATATATGTGTGTGTGTGTGTGTTGGCCTTGTGCTCTGGGACATATTTCCAGCACATTATTTACGTAACAGGCATGAAATATTCTAGCTTCATGCCAATGTCTGGTGTGGAGAGATATTTCGGTCAGTCCTGTTTGACTATCGCATTTTCGATCGATTTCTAGTCTGCTTTGTGGAAGTTCAGATTGGAGAGATTTTGGGTGCTTCCTTTAGACTGTATGTCTCTAGCGACGTTTGGTCCATACATGATAGCCTTATTATATTGTGATCCGAAACTAAAGTCGGCGTCGCTTTCACATCATGAACGTTGTCCTTATTATTTGTGTAGCAAAGAGTCAATTTGCTATTCGCCCTATGTTGTCTGAGTACAACTTGCTCCATGAATGGGGCATTGGTAAGGTTGAGCATGCACTCCACCTGTGATTGTTTGCAATGGGTCATTTGTGAGAGCATGAGGCCTTCCGGCCATTTGATATTCAGGAAGTTGATATCACTCATGAGTAATACGCTCACACGATGTTCCATTTCATGAGGTTTTTTGTAATTCTTGAGGCAATCTTCAAACTTGCCTATTTGGATTAGCGTATTCGGTGGACGATATGTGTTGCAAATGACTATATTGTGTTGTCTTACGTATACAATTAGAGTGTCCGATACTGAATTTGAGTATGACAGTAAGACCTGGCATGTGAGGTTTTCACGGATGTATACAGCAACTCCACAATGGTTCATTTACCTTCTGTCTGTTCATAGTATGCTATATTTTGGTACGTGTACTTCTGCATCCTCTATATCAGAGCTCAGATTATTCCCCACGAGTACTATGCATAGGGCTTGATTGCATCTCAGAAAAAGAACTTTGCTTTTGTTGTTCTGAGGCAACAGGCCCCCATTATTTAGTAAGAATATTGGCGCGACGACTGTGCAGGCGTTATGGGAGGCCATACCGTGTCTGTTGATTGTGGTAGTATTGTGCAGTGGTGAGCAAGGTTCCTTGTTTGCACAAAAAGGCTCTTGCTCAGCTGCTACCTTGCGCATAACATCTGAAGAACACATTGCATTTGCATATTTTTCTTTGGAGGCGATTGGTGCCTTTCCTCAGAGAAGTATTTCTCCTTAAGGTCCCTGTTGTTTTGGTGGGATCTCGAGTGAACAAACCGGCAGTTTGCACCGTCTTCTCCATAGCAACTTTTGCCTCGCAGGTAAAATTTGCATGTCCTTGACTTCACTCCAAATTACTTCTCTAGGGTTTCGGATTCCATTAGCACCTCCATATTTGAGTTTTCAGTTTTTTGTCTGGTGGTTTGGGGTTTCCGTTTTAGTAATTTCATTTTTTTTTCTTTTTTCCTTTTCTCCCCTTCATTGTTTATGTTTGTGTTCGTGTTCTTTCCTTCCTTTTCTGGTGGTAGCACTTGCATGCCTCTGATTGTCCAATGGGGTGAGGTCTCCGTTCTTTTGTAGGACCACAGGCACAGAGGGACTTGTGCTTGTTACTTCATTAGCTTCCCTATCCTCATCAGCTTATCTCCAATGAAGGAGACTTGGATCTAGGTTAGAAACCGGCTCTTTCACTGTTAACAAGAAATCTTGAAATAAAACTGAACAACTACATACATACGTACAGAGACACAGACAAAAAGACAGATATCCATATATACATACATACACAGTTTCAAAGATTGTAAATTGAAGAGTGTTTGAGAAATTTTTGATGAATGATAAATAACAAGACAATTATTTTGAAAATGTCATTTGGCGGATGTAGGAGGTGGCTGTTTCCTCTTAAATAGTTTTTCAATAAAAAGAAGCTTACTTCTCTATGTTTGAAGCTGTTACGAACAGCAGGATATTAATCGCCTCGTTTAGCCACACGAAGCTATTCCTCATGAGATCAATATCACCTTAATGACTCCGGTTTATTTCGGACAAAAAAGATTGCTTGTTAATTTACTCAATAATTGTTACATTCGTGCACATTTGTTAAAACTGACTGACTATTAAGTATTAAGACAGTAAACAGCAGCAATAGACCACTATATGCGATCGCTTATTTTGCCTGCTAGATATAGCCAGAAATATCATCCTCAAATTACCTCCAGCGACCATAAAAAAATAATGAGTATAATGTTGCTTCAAATACATTATGCATGCACATAAGAGTACAATTCCAAACACTGAGCTTTTCTAAGGTGACGAAGCTTGTTACAAATAGTAGCGAAGTTGAATATGCACATACACAAGCACGCGCAAACACACTCACACACACACACACACACACACACACACACACACACACACACACAGAGACAGACACACACACACACACACACACACACACACACAAAATACGAGGGATTCCTATAACTAGATTCCCATTGAATATATGGGTGTACAATACCCGATCATGTCTAAACAGTGGTAGAGATACACAACACTTAAGGCTGGACTAACATAGCTATGAAATAATGCGGCTGATCAAACAGTATTTAGCAGAAGGATAAATAATGATTGTGGAAGAGAGAAAAAGCGAACGAGAGAGAGAGAGGAGGGAGAGTCGGAATGGGGCAATATCATATCACACGACTATTCTTATTGCTGTATACTTTTGTTTTCTCCTATATTATAGAGATATGTCTGTGCATGTGATTGCTTTTTAATGTATGAAGATTTGTTAGGCTGTTGTTCGGAGTTTCTCTTTACTACCATATTCAAAGGTATTTTGTGAAGAAATTGAATGGTAGATTAGTATTAGGACACTCTGGTTAGCAATATCTAGACTGAATTTGTGAAACATGTTACAAGTATTGTGTACGTTCTTATTGCCGTTCATAAACACACACACACACACACACACACACACACACATTCACATACACACGCACGCATACCCAAATATACATCCACACACACACACACACAGACACACACACACACATATATATATATATATGTGTGTGTGTGTGTCTGTGTGTGTCTGTCTTATGTGCGTCTCTCTCTCTTTCTCTCTCTCTTTCTCTCTCTCTCTCTGTCTCCCTTTCTCTCTCTATATATATATACATGCATTATAATATACAGAGAATAAGAGAGAGAAAGAAAAAGAGAAAAAATGCAAGGGGGAGAGTTAAGTTACAGAGATAGTATTCACTTGGTCTGAAACATCTCATGATGCAACTAAGTTTATCTCAGCAATTCCCGAACTAGAGCATGTTAGGCAGTGTCTACATATATTTTGTAGAGGAATAAATATTCGGAAACTTGACTGCGAACATTTTCACCAATATAAGTACAAGTACCAGACTATTTTTCAGTTTTAGTTTTTCTTAATCCTTCTTACTGACAATTTCTGTATTGAAAATCTACTGTCTTAAAAATAATAATAATAATAATAATAATAATAATAATAATAATAATAATAATAATAATAATAATAATAATAATAATAATAATAATAATAATAAAACAGATGGAATTATTTTATATGATCTACTCTTTGATTTAGTATGTCTACAAAGAAATAATGACAGATAATCCCATAAGAGTCTAAATCCTCTGTTTTGGCGTTTGTTGCACTCCGTTATTTAATATATGTACCCCGTATTTACGACATTAAGATAATTTGTGTCAAATTTGACTGCTATTTCTCGCAGTGTGCGTGCCTATGAGAAGCAACATCATCGGTTCATGTTCTGAAATAAAATGCTACACAGTGATCACATGATATAAATAAAAGTCAATTATGCAATTACAGTCAAACACTATATCAAATGAATCCATTACGACTTAACAAAATTCACAAGTAAATAATAAAGAGCTTACTCAACTATTGAATAATTTTGTGATAGCTCTGATTTTGGCTTTGATACATTTAGACATGACAGGTCGATCACAGCATCAATTATTGTGAAAACAGATCACGGTCAGTTATGTTTATTAAGAAGATGAAAGGACAAACATCTCGATTCCCTAGACGGAACGTTCAATTACAAGACATATATCTATATAGTGCATAATTTTGGCAAATACAATGCATTTAGCTTGTCTCTGAATCAGCATCACATCTTAAATTGTTTTGATATGTACAGACAATTTCATCAGCCGGTCACTTTTGTAGACTTACAGGCAAAATATTCTTATATCTATCCAAAGTTCTAAATCAAATATTCAGTTATTGTTTCTTATTGAGTTAACATTCTTATGATCAGCTGAAGCTTCATAACAAATGAGTTTTTCTTATCTAACAGCATGTTAGCATGTTAGCGTCCACAAAAATAATAAAATACTAGTTTTCTTTTAAAGATAAAGTTCTCATTACATTCAAAGAGTTAAGACATCTTCTTTTGATCTGCTCCTCTTGACTTATGTCATTTAAATTTTATGGCAACATCTTAAGTACAGCATATGTCACTTCTGTTCCTCTAATATTATTCTTAGCTACATTTACATGTCTGATTCTTATTTCCGTTAATTACTGTCTGCAATGAACTTTCTTTACCAACTGAAGAAATCTCATAATTATGAGATTCCACTTGTACTTTCATAATTCAGATTTTGACCTAAATACAAACACTGTGCGAAGTAAGGCCTGTGAAAGAAATTGGCGGACAAAAGCTGAATGGAAATTTCTGTGACGGACATCATCCCTTCATGGGCTTCATCTATCAAATCTACCGTTCAAACATAGGTCAATTTGATCTGGTTTCATATTAGTACTAGTTAGTTGTTTGTCAGTTTCTCAGTACAGATATTACAACATTTTGACTTGTAACTTCCATCTGTCTTGCTGATTCGGTATAAGTTATAGACGCTGCCCTACCTTTGGCATGTATCACACATCCACGACAAACACTTTGCACAAAACGCCTTAATTTAGAATATGAAACTATAACATCGCACGTTTCAGAACTGTCAAAATTTAATGTATTTTGTTGAAAAAGTAGACATTTATGGTCTGACGTTGATCAACAGAAAAAAAAAAAAAAATTTTGGAAGATTTGACGAAGCACATTTTGCGCCTTTTATTTTAGGGAAAATAATTCGCCCTCTCATTATACTATAGGTAAAGTATTTCTTATTCAAAATAAGTAATATTTATTATCTCATAAGATACTTGGCTTCGGAATTCTACGCAACATTTTCGATTTTTGGTTGAATACATTGCACTTCAGTTACACTGCTTTCGAATGCCCAATGAAAAGATACTACTATTATCTCACGGGAGATGTTTTCATTCCCGAAGTAATATTACATAAAGATATGACTCTGTATGGATAGAAGTTGCAAACCCAGTCAGCGAACAATAACACATAAAACGTAAAAGTGCTTCTTCCGGTCCATGTTCAGATTTCTTTAAATGTTTTGTTGAATGCTATTCGAGAAACCTTACTCCATTTAATTATGTGGAGTCTTTTGAAGAATTCTTTTCATCCGAGAAAAGCTAAAAGCTTTTTCACGCATTTCCATGGAGAATTTCTTAATGGCTGAACGAATATCTTTGAATCAAAGCTCTCAATAATCTTTGTCTATATCAGAAAATAGGAAAACAATATCTAAGATAATTACTTGCTAACGTCTTCCGTGATATTTTATTTCTGTGATTCAGGTTTTCGATTTACTTGGAACAAAGCTGTTAAATATGCATTCATGTTGTGTTTTCTATTGTTTATAAATAAATATATATACTAACGCTATGAAATAATAATTCCTCCCTTTAGAAATCTGCCAATTTTTATAAGATTTTGGTGAATAGTGGGCTGACACAACCTTCGATGGGTAATATATTTTTCTTTCAAATTCTAAAGGAGTGGAGATCGAATGATATAATCGATAGAAGGGACCTGAAGAGAGAATTTACAAAATGCTCCTAAATACATAATTAAAACAAGTCCTACTCTATAATAGTTTAAATGTTAAATACAGGAGTGGTTGTTTGGCAGGAGTGGTTGTGTGGTAAGTAGCTTGCTGACGAACCACGTTGTTCGGGGTTCAGTCCCACTGTGTAGCACCTTGGGAAAATGTCTTCTACTATAGCCCCGGACTGACCAAAGCCTTGTGAGTGGATTTGGTAGACGGAAACAGAAAGATGCCTGTCGCATATATGTATATATATATATATATATATATATATATATATATATATATATATATATATATATATATATATATATATATATATATATATATATATATATATATATATATATATATATATATATATATATATATATATATATATATATATATATATATATATATATATATATATATATATATATATATATGTCTGTGTGTGTGTATGTTTGTGTATCTGTGTTCGTCCCCGCAACATCGCTTAACAACCGACGCTGGTGTGTTTACGTCCCCGTAACTTAGCGGTTCGGCATAAGACACCGATAGAATAAGTACTAAGCTCACAAAGAACAAGTCCTGGAGTCGATTTGCTCGACTAAAGACGGTGTTCCAGCATGGCCACAGTCAAATGACTGAAACAACTAAAAGAATAAAAGAGTACATTTCACTGGTATGCTATATTAGCGAATTCAAAATTTTTACAAGCAGATGATAAGCCTCGGCAACAAGTAAACGTAAGAAGTTAACTAAACACAAAAAAGAATGAATAAGGACAGAATACTCGTTGCTGTCAATGAAAGCTACAAGTAAAAGAAACTACGTTCTCTCATTATATATGCCAAAAAGGCTCAATATTTTATTCTGTCTGATTGGTAAAATGTAAGATAAACAATATAACACATCTGACAACGACGAATCTATTGAATCGTCAGCATAAATTCGATAATAATGCATACGGTTCAAAATTAGTTCCAAACTTTGGCACAAGGCCAGCAATTTTACGGTGGGCTTAAGTGGATACATCGACCCCAGGACTCGAGTGGTACTTTCTCTATTCATCCCGAAGAGATGAAAGATGTAGTTGATCGCGGTGGAATTTGAATTCAGGACGCAAAGGCGGACGAAATGCCTCTAAATATTTTACCCGGATCGCTAACAGCTCTGCCATTTCGCCGCCTTCATACAGCCCAATATGTAAAAAAAAAAATGTATTTCACCCAGGAAAATAAGGAAGGTAAATTTGTATCACAAAGAAGTGTATGTTGTTAAAGATACCACATTTATTTACCATGTTTAAATATAATGTAATTAATTAGCAAAATAGAATAGTTTTGGACTAATCGCTTTCTTCTTTCGTTTGTCTTTTGTGATCAAATAACTCAGTCTAATTTGCATTGCATTATCACAGACGTCAAGAAAATTATATGAATTTTGTTTGGAAATCAATCAGAACGGCTATAACCTTACTAAACATGTTTGAAGTCCCACATTTATAATTTTTTGCATAACTTGGCAACTCTATGTAGGCATGCTGTAAAACAACGTTTTCCCGAACTCACACACTAATTGCGTAAAAAAAGAAAGTGAAATTAAATAGTGTAGACATAGAGACTCCCCCAAAAGAAGATACTCATTGCTAGGCTGATTTTGGTCATAGGTATACTTCTTGTGAGCTGTCCTGACTAAGGATCAGTAGCTAATTTATCTGAAAATTATGAATCACTCTCTGAAATGGAAGTGGAACACTCAATAAAATGTATGGATTTTTATGAACCAAAGAGTAGCAAATGATAAATGTAAATTTAGTTTAATCTGAAATCGGACTGCGAAACACTGCAATTAGCATAATGTAAATCATTCATGTTCAGTTCATTTTGTATCGATTAGCTCCTTTGAATTTTTCCTTCAAAATCGTTGCGGGTTTCGAAATGATCTCATTTACGTGTACATTTACATCATTGCATTTCGCTCACCGATTCATACTTCTATGTGTTTTGGCATATATATTGTGATCGTTGTACCCGTTTCATGTTAATATCGACTGTTCATAAGGAAAAGGTCGTTGAACTTGATGATAATTAATTAGAATAATTAATCCATTAGTCCCGGTTCTTTGAAAAACTACGCACTATTCCTCAAGATTGAATAGAATATAGTAGGCGTTTAATCCACATGCAAGCTGCACCTAAGATAATGATCAATACTTTGATATATCTCACGATAATGCTGAATACGACGACACATGCTGTTGCTGCTGAAATTCCAACACTTTATTCAATTAGGAAGGGGAATAAATAATGTGGAGCATCGTTAATTTAAACGCAAGAAATTCTCTAAAATATTTGCCTATAGAATTCCAAATAGAAAGTAATTTTGAGATCTAAAAGAATATTTACGTTTAGAAACTTAATGTAAACGAAATGTAATAACAATGATAATATATATATATATATATATATACTTTTTTACTCTTTTACTTGTTTCAGTCTTTTGACTGTGGCCATGCTGGAGCACCGCCTTTAGTCGAGCAAATCGACCCCAGGACTTATTCTTTGGAAGCCTAGTACTTATTCTTTCGGTCTCTTTTGCCGAACCGCTAAATTACAAGGACATAAACACACCAGCATCGGTTGTCAAGCGATGTTGGGGGGACAAACACAGACAAACAAACATATACACACATACATATATATATACATATATACGAGAGGCTTCTTTCAGTTTCCGTCCACCAAATCCACTCACAAGGCATTGGTCGGCCCGAAGCTATAGTAGAAGACACTTGCCCAAGATGCCACGCAGTGGGACTGAACCCGGGACCATGTGGTTGGTCAGCAAGCTACTTACCACACAGCCACTCGTATGGAATTTAGAAAAATACATGAAATTGTGATGTACCTGATTCAACTCGTTTTGACGTACGTAGAACAGTTTCAGAATATAAATAAGGTTTAATACACGTAGAATTCAAAAAGGTAGTATTTATAAGTATGAACGAAGAGAAAAATGTATTAATCCATAAATATACATCAGAAGATTAGGCCTACAATTTTCTGATTTACTATATTAAAATCATTGGAGTGTGGTTGACATCGGACGAATTCTAATTGTATCAATTAGCAGCGTGTTTTTAAGTTTCAAATGAAATTCAACCGAAGCAAAATTTACTTATCAACCTTACGGGAGCTATAAGATAATGTAGGTATCTTGTATATATTTCACTATTCCGGCTTTCCTATGTTTCTAGGCAAGTGAATATGCTAGCTGTAGGTACAAAGCTACATACCACGTGAAGGGCAAAGGAAATTACATCGAGAAAAATTTCACTGGTATACAATTTATCATCTCCCATTGGATGAAAGGCTCAATTGTCATCGGCTGGTTTATGATTCAAGGAATAAATGATAATAATATTTTCCTTCTATATGTTCTTAAGAATGTTTTGGCGCTTTAGATTAAACCAACGAATACAGAAATATATAACCTTACATACATACATAACCACATTATCAACATCGTGATAAATCCGGACATAATTTCAATATCATAAAGCCCATGTGTTGGTTGTATATATTTGTGTGTGTGTTTGTGTGTATGTGTGTGTGTGTGTGTATGTGTGTGTGCGTGTATGTATATATATATATATATATATATATATATATATATATATATATATATATATATATATATATATATATGATATTTATCTCACACCATATGGAGTACTTGTTGATTTTTCCATTATGGAACATTTGGATATTTGAAAGCCTCCGCTTGCATTTACTGTGAAGTTAATTGTGTACTCTGTGTGTTTCTCTCTAACCTTTTTTTTAACGTTTACAGCACCTAGGTTTCCCAAGCGGTCACCCATATAAGTACTAACCAGGCTCGACGTTGCTTAACTTCGGATCATCGGACGAGGATCATCGGACGAGAACCGGTGTTTTCAAAGTGATATGGCCATAAACCGGCCATATCTCTAACTATTATAAATGCACATGCTCATGCATACATCGATTGGACTGAATGCAAATACTAAGGTCTCTTGTTGTTTTTAACAGTTTGATACTTGCCGAAAGGAATTGATATTTCGGCTAGAAATCTCTGGGTGACTGCGTTTCACAATGGTTTTGAGGTATTTTGAAGTTAACCAACATTATTAACCGGTAAAAGCCAATACGATACCCGCTAGGGTTGTATATCCCTATCAACCAAATTCGGAAATTTACCTTTCATAACACTCATATATATATATATATATATATATATATATATATATATATATATATATATATATATCTTACTCAAAGAAATTCCAACTTTGATTTTCACGTTTTATTTACAATCTTGTAATAATATAATATAAGGTAATATAATATAATGAAACGATAGAATATTGAATTTACATTCTGATTGAACTAGGACTTTCATGCATCTTCAGGTTCATATAGTAGTGCTGACAGTTATGTTTTTAGAATTTTCAAACGTGTGTTTTAAATACATTTGTATCGGCTCCAGAATGTTAAGTTTGGTAAACAGTATTCTGAATAATTAGTGTGTGCATTTACTAAATTACGTAAGTTGATTGGTGTTTGATTTAGGTATCACGGTTTGTTGAACATGTCAAGAGACATGTATTTTAACTCTGTCCAAAGCAGTAATTATTTGGCTATATTTAAAAAAATGTAACTAACATTTCTCAGGGATTTTTGCATTTCAATTATCATCATCACCATTATCACCCCTTTTATTACTGTTGTCGTTGTGGTGGTGGTGGTGGTGCTAGAAGTAGATGTGGTAATAGAACTTTAAATCCTAAATAAAATTATTTTTACTTACTTTTCTCTTGAGTAGCTAGCATTTTCCTGCTATTGTCTTCATGGGAACCTTCAATATTGCTGTTGTTGGTAGTGGTAATGGTTGTAGCAGTATAAATAGCACCTCTGTTACTGTTTATTTAGCTTGGATTAGAATTTATTAGTAAAGTTTGATTTTTCCTCGATTTCACTTGGACTGTGTAGTCTGTGTAATGGAAATATTATATATATCTTTTCCACCAACATGTTGCTAGATGGATACTCAAAGGTATCTGACGGACATCTGGGTCTCTAATTTGCTGTCGGCGCACACGTCAACGTTCTAATATTATATTTCCAGTCTGACGCGCATATAGTTCTTCACAATTCGGGAATTTGAAGCAGTAAATTACATTTCTGGTTTTGCAGTTCATATTTGCGGCTATGAATATTTTTCCGGTTTTTGTGTTCTTATATTAGCCGGTATGTAAGAATTGGCATGTACCACATCGACTATCATTGCATTTAGATGCAGTGAATGATTGGTCTTTACTGCTAAGGTCAAACTTTGCCTTTGTTAATAATATTTCAAGTTTTTAATAATATTTTCAAGTCTTTTACTAAGAACCATAGCTCGATCTGTGATTATATCTTTTAATTCATTAATTTGAGCAATAATTGGTAGGTTTGCTTCGGCAATGTTGACAATATTCTGATGACATGGGTTGTGTGTGGCTATAAATGGTATGACTTGTTCTTATTTGTGTGTGTGCGTATATCATAAATCCCAGGACGAAGACTTATTTTATATTCCAGGAAAGTATTTTGGGTATGTGTATATATATATATATATATATATATATATATATATAAGATATATGATATGCGCATATTATTCCCTTTGGAGGCAGTATAGTGTTAACAGAGTGCTCATTCCGTATCTGAATGTCTTAGGTTATAAAATCGTTAGTACCATACATGTGACAGTTAGAATATAAATTAGTCTGGTTACTAATCTTCTCACAGTCATGGGATATGAAATACGGAACTTACTACTGCTCTGACAGTCTTAAGTTATAAAAAATGTATTATTACCACACATCTGACAGTGTTGCAATATAAAATATTGTTATTACTACGTGTAATATATTCCTGAAATTTTGCTGAATTTTTATGTGTTGTGTTCTTAAACTAACTACCATTAAAGCGATTTATTACTTATTATTTGGAGGTTTGCTGTAATACAAAAAGCATATTTAGTATAGATATTCCTTTACATGGTCACACCTAATGGTATTTATTCACTCAAAGCTTCCGTATGTGTCAGTCATCCAAGGTAGTCAAGCACTCGTAAAATCATGCTTTGCCAGATAGAACTGAAAGACAGAATCGTATCAGGACTTTTTACCGATCTTGCTACAATACCAGCCTGTCTCCACTGCATATCACCATTGATTTTCTCAAAAATTAAACTAGTTAAAAGTTTATATTTTCCAGTCTTTCTTCATACGTTTTGGTTCATTCTTCTATAATTCTATGTCATGATCATGCTTTGGTTCACTATATGGTCTAAATGAGCATCCACATAATTGGTGTTCGTTCAATGCAGGAGACACTTTGCATTATTTCCCTACTTATTCTTTGCACCTTCTAATTCTGCAGCATATAAATAGGCCCTGGAATTGCGTTAATTTTGTTCATTTGTTTTACTAGTTACTTAATGATTATACGTTCAAAATTTCAAATTTCAGCAAAACATCGTTATACGAGTAAATCTTCTGCGAAACAGAATAACACAGAAGCAATATTCAGCTTTGCATATATACTAGAAAAAAATCTGTATTGAACGGATATCAACTCATGTTTTAGAGAGTGAAACCCACGAATGAATCACTTTTTATGTGTAGTCTTTGTATAAACAAATCTTAGTTCGTCAATAACCTTAGTTTATGATATACTCATAGGTTGAAACGTAGCGCGTATGAAAGATTTAGAAAGTTCTGTGATATGTTAAAGAGAGGATAAGGTATCCGAATACTCGAGACCTGGCACAAATGACTGAAATGCAGTTAATTTTATAACAATCACTAGTTGGCGTCGGGCAGAACAGAGATTGTAAACTGAGAATAAGCTTTTTAAAATGATCTGGGAAAATGGAATGAAGGTCACTCTATTTGATACAATACCTGTGGTTAAAAATCAATATATCAATTCCTTTGTGGATAAGTGGAAAGAAGAGACAAAAGACGAGAACTACTCACAAGTTGAAACATATCTCTCAATGGAATGCCAGCTGATAAAGAGATGATAATCGAAATGATATACTTCATGGAAGTTGTAGTATACTAACGAGTGTGTTTGCTATATCTGGATATCATTTCTAAAAGAATTGCATTATTCTTGTTCGTAAGTGCACATAGATACTGTATTTCACTGTGCTTCAAAATTAAAATAAATATTTGTATTTTAATCCTAGGTAAACGAACAAGAATTACATCGATCCTTATATACTGGTGGCCCAGCTCTGTGAACTACACATATATATGCTTGCACAACAGCACGCACGTAACACATTCAATCTTATATGAGTGTGGATATATACATATGTGCGTGTGTGCATGTATATATGTCTCTGTGGAAGACATTAGCTTCTCAGCCACACGGTTCAACGTTCAGTCCCACTACGTGGTAGTTTGGGAAAGTGTCTTCTCCGATAACCTCGGGGCGACCAAAAGGTTGGAAATTGATTTGATTGAAGGAAACGAAAAGAATCTTGTAGTATATCCATCCATCCATCCATCCATCCGTCCATAGATACATACATAATGCATACATATATACGTAGATACACATACACACAGTCACATAAATGTGTGTATGTATGCGTATATTTGTATCTGTGTGTTCTCACCTCAACGCCTGACAGCCACTGTTGTTTTATTTGCGCTTTAGCAACTTAATGGTCCGATAAAAAAAAAAATCGGTAGAATAAGTACGTAGCATGAAAAATATTACTCAAATATGACTCTGTCAATTTTTCGGATCAAAAACTTTTAAGTTGGACTCCCAGCATGATAGCAGTCCGACGACTGAAAAGAAAAAAAAAATATAGAAGATAGAATATTCATATGATGCATTACATGAGATTCGCTGAAGTGCAACAGAAGTGGTGTGTTATGTGATATTATTTCTTGGTCCCCGTGATGGTAATATTGTTGATGTAGGGGCGTGTGTTTCATCTTCGGCGAGAACATTTAACGATATATATATATATATATACACACACACATAAGGCAAACATACACACACACACACACACACACACACACACACACACACACACATATATATATATATACATATAATTCGTTTACAATAGAACTCAAAATAGATAAAGCAATAAACAACAGCAGGTAAATATTGGGTTAAAATCCTTTTGGGATTGACAAATCGAAGGCTGATTGTTGGACACAAACCCATTTCTTAGTGAAACTGATAGACCTAGAAGCATATTATCGCAATCATTTGAAAACATTTACCTTTTAGGAACTTTATTATTACCAATGGGAATTGTTTGTACTTATATACAGTGATCAGTAGACAGGGTTATGCTAGAGGGCGAGAATTTAACCAATAAGATATTAACGTAGAACATATAAAGTGGAATCGTCACAATATTTAGGACGCTAGTTTTTCACGAGATAAAAAAGAAAAAATGCACAGAAAGACAGAGAGAGAGGAAGAGAGAGAAGTGTGAGAGACAGAGAGAGGGGAGAGAGATGGCGAAAGATAGAGAGAGAAAGATAGATAAAGAGAGAGAGAGAGAAAGAGAGAGAAAGAGAGAGAGAGAGAGAGAGAGAGAGAGAGAGAGAGAGAGAGAGAGAGAGAGAGAGAGAGAGAGAGAGAGAGAGAGAGAGAGAGAAGCTAGAAATGCTCTTTAATCAAGGCAGTCAAAATCAGAGGAAAGAAGTGGATATTTATTAAACCGTCTGAAAAATATGTGTTACTGTGACGTATGTGTATAGAGGTATGCTCCTATGAAAATATAATTGCATTTGTTAGTGAGAGTAGGGCCTGAATGTGTGTATATATTCGTGCGCACGTGTGTGGTGTGCGTTTAGATTATGTGCGAAAGATGTTTCTGCTGCAGTGTAGTTAGTTAAAGTTCCATAAAATGCATTACTACAACTGACATGGCAGCCTAATATGTGTTGTGAGCGAAAGACGAGCGTAAACGAAAATAGATACATACATACAACGATAGAGAAAAAAAATGGCATAATGCAAAATAAAGAACTAATCTTTTGTAAACAATTATACATTTCACTGGAGGCACTTTTATCTTATGTGTTTACAAATTTGTTAAACGAATATAATTTGGATTGATGGAGGAAATAAAGGAAAATAAACATTTAGAAATTATTTATTTTTGAAAAAAAATTCATGCACCAAACTAGGAACAATCTACTTTAGGGGGATGATTTGAAACAGAATTCGTTATTTATAAAAAATAGCCCAATAAATATATAAACAAATCAATTGCCAAAAAACGTGAATTGCATTTTTTTCTTCAATGTAACACATGAAGTGCTTGTGGTGATAGTATATTGTACGTGACATTCGATTATTCTGTTAAATAGCAAGAAAGAAATTAAACTGAAAGTTAATGATAAATATTTTTTAAAAAAATGAAAGGATCAATGACACAAGGTACTACATGTATTAACATATTTTACAGGCGTGGGATTGCAGTGATGAATATATTTAGAGTATACTTGTTCATAAGGATTTTGTAGCATGAATATTCATTCTGACTTCAAATCTCAAGCAAATTTGTAGATTTTGTTTCTGAGCAAAATTCAGGTCTGTTTTAGTGAAGTTCTGAATTACATAGCCGAGTGACCAGCTAGAAATAGCAATCAAATATTTCCTAAATCCCACACTATCACCTTCAAAATTATAATACTTAATTCTGCACGCAGCAGTAGCGTATCAGGTACTTGAAAATTTAAAAACAACGAAGAAGATGACACAGGCTTAAAAGATATATATTCAATTTTGTCGCTGCACACATCCACGTTAACCCCCCCCCCCCCAATCATTTCTATTATCAGTTAAATCCTGCAGTCTCATGAATGTGGCTGTAAAATTACTGTATGGATGAAAAATACTGATCAACTTTTCAGGCCATGCATTTGAGATTTGTATCATTTATATCCGGTTCGAAGATATTTATGCCGATGGGAACAAGAACCGCAAAAGAAAAACATGGGATAGGGTAATTCCATCCAAATGCTTCAAAATAGACTAAGAATATACGCGGTGTTAAAATGACTAGTTAGTTAAACCTTTTAGTAAAAAGTAAGAATATCAATTTCGTAATATGTTCACGTACTGTTAGAAATATCCAAGGCACTCAGGAAGTTCCTACATATTAAAGACGTAGGTTGGCAAAATGAAGCAGAGTTGGATGGTGTAGACATTGTCAAGTTCTGGGGAGGGAGAGGAAGAAAAAGGCGAGCAAATTGGAAGTTGTAAAATATCAGGCATAGTACGTGGAGAGCAACAATGTGATAAAACTAAAATGCTGAATAAACCGATTACTGCTTGAAGGTTTGACAATTAAATATTAAACATTATACTGCAAATTCAGTCCAGATATTTCTGCTTATGTGATTTGAACTGAAGTGCGACGTATGATGCACACACATCACATAATTTAATGTATTAATTGGAAGTGGAATATTTTGAAGGCGCAGTGGAAACAGTATACTTTTTGTTATAGAAACTTAGTGATATGACAACTAATATAAGATGTTATGAAATTATCATTCAGAAAGTTGCAGAAGGTCCGCCAGCAGTTTTAGTTGAGCATTTGAAGCTGCTATTGCAGATAGGTTTCTTGACAAATGCAAGAACTACAATAATATAGTATGCAAAATTAATGTATAAAAATAATAATAGAGAAAGCAGTAACAGTAAAAGGTATTTGGGTTTTGTGTTCCACTGTACGATGATTGCTAGCGTAAGCCATAAATTGACAGACAACATGAAAGATGTTTCATGTTACTCACACATTGAGCAACCCGCATTAAATATTCTCCAGAACAAATATACACACACTCACACTTATGTGTATATATATATATATATATATATATATATATATATATATATATATATATATATATATATATATATACATATACCTATGTACATATATAAATTCAAAAAGGGATAAAACTCTTTTACAAGAATTTTATCAAGGAGCCATAGTGTAAACAAATTCATAAGGGAAAATTTCTATTCCCAAGAATATAATTATACGTTTATACGTTTATTATATAAATGCCCCTTATATAAATATGTATATATATATATATATATATATATATATATATATATATATATATATATACACACACACACATATATATATATATATATATATATATATATATATATATATTGATATATAATTTGTATATATATTTGTGTGTGTATGCGTATTTATATGCAAGTATGTACGAATCTATTAATGTATGCATATACGTATGTATATATGTATGCATATATGTATACATTCTTCGGATATTACAAATGTAGTGATCAAAGAAATGCTAATTTTCCATGTGTTTGCCAATAATGTATTTGGAAGGAGCCCAAATATCTCCGTCCACAGAAAAGTTAACAAATTACCAAAACCCAAACCAAAACAAAGGCGCTAAATTATTTCGCGTGTTCTGAGTACAGGTGAATTCCGATTATTGAAATCTCTTTATTTCATAGAGAAATTATTTTGTCATTTGAAATATCTTCAAAACGAAATATTGACGTTAAATATTAGTTTTAAAGAAGTTTACCTTGTTGATTTGTCTGCCGTTTTCAATCATAAATTATTAACTGTGTATTTTGGCACTAAATCAATATTTGTAGGAAGAAAAGAAAAATACTCCATTGTAAAAAGAGTAAAGATTTGGAATAGACGTGTTGTAGTAATTAGATACAGACGCCTTTTACTGTACATGAATTTACTTTAGTTTATATTGCACTCGGGTTAACTTCATATAAAAAAAAAATTCCTCATTAAACACTGAAAATAATTACTGCGTGTTGTTTGCTTACAATACACACACACATACACAAAGGAAAACAACACACACAACCGACCCATGCATACATATACATGTTTATATATACACACATATGTACATATATGTGGCTGAGAACGGCATTCCGTCCGTGTCTACGGACTGAGTTCACATTTCCCTGGGATAGACTTTACTTTTCATCCTTTCACGGTTGATAAAAAAGTACCAGTTGATCAGTGTGGTTGATGCAATCAACAGTATTCCAGCCCTGAAGTTTCTGGCCTTGTGCCAAACTTTGAAACCATATTTCCTATGGCTGAGAAGCCAGTTAAGTGACTCAGCGGCCGAGTAAAGAACTTTACTTTGCAGGCAATTGTGCCTGATTTCATAGCACATACAGCATACCTTATCAATTCAATTGTAGTCTAGCTTTGAATTCATAAATTGCCTGTAAGGTAACTTTGCCAAGTGGACATTTCGCAGAAATGCAGGGTGTCCCAGAAATTTAAATATTTATTTCAATGAAATAGGACAAATTTAAAAAAAGATAATTCACAGAATTTTTCGTTTATTATTTAATTATGATACCAGAGTCAATTGATTAATAAATCTAACATCAAAACATTATTGGACATTTTCAACATGCGCTCCGTCTGTCTCCTTGTAAATTTTAAATCTATAAAACACATTTTGAAGCATTTCAGGACCTATCTTCAGCACTGCAATCTGAATATGTTCTTTAAGTTCAGTTAAACTCTCGCTCCATTCTGGGGAATAATATAGAGAAAATGATTGCAGCCAAATTAAAAACATAAGCCGGATCGAACAGGAATGAAAACCAAATTATAAATAAAAGTATAAATATTGTAAAATTATGAAAAAAAAATCTCATAAAAAATTATGAACTTAAATAAAAGTGAGTTTTAAAGAAAACGTCCGATTTCGCTGAAATAAATAGTTCTGGGACATCCTGTACTTTTAATCAAGTTCCTTACTTGCTCCATGGCACAGTAAGAAAAAAGAAATAATTGTTGCCTCCTGTTGTTTCACTTCATATATTTCGTAGGCGACTACTTATGATTGACTAGATACTGTCAAATTCATCAGAAATACACAGGTATTTAGGGTACTCACCTGTAAACGCCCTGAAACTACTGCAAAGCATTTGGTCACGCTATACTAAATGCATATAACTAATGCACTGTCAAGAAATTTATCGTTTCAATTGAGACTGTCGCGGCGTAATTTATCGCCAGAAATTTGGCTGACACTTAGTGATTTTAACATTTCGAAGACTATATACTTGATTGTGATTAGATGCGAGCAATAGAGAGGTAGATATGTATGTATGTATGTATGTATATATGTATGTATGTATGTATGTATGTACGTACGTATGTATGTATATATGTATGTATGTCTGTATGTATGTACGTATGTATGTATGTATGTATGTATGTATGTATGTATGAATGTAGGTAGGTAGGTAGGTAGGCAGGTAGGTACTTAGCTAATTAGCTAGCTAGCTAGATAGATTATATGAATATTTGCAAGACTAGTTTAGAAGTGCAGCATACAACATAAGAAAAACTGAGAAGGTGAATGAAATAGCTGGTAGATTTATTTCCTTATATAAATTGGATACTAGCCATATAATGTTTCGGGAAAATTTCAAAGAGAGTATAGTAAACCTAGCAATCTGGGAGGGATATTGTAAGGCCTATAGCAGAATTCTCTGTTGTTTATGTACATTTTATTTTTTCTATTTGAAAAGTGGAAGAATTGTTTAAATATCAAATGTTAATTTTGAACTTTAATATTTTTAAACTGGATAATAATAATAATAATAATAATAATAATAATAATAATAATAATAATAATAATAATAATAATAATAATAATAATAACAATAATAATGATAATAATAATAATAATAATAATAATAATAACGACGACGAAGACGATGATGATGATGATGATAATGATAATAATAATAAATGCCCTGATCTTAACCGATTGGAAGTGTTATCATGTGGATTGTTCTGTCTTGGTATAAAAGATGGGCTACAACAAACCTTCTGCTCAATATCACAGATTTGCTTCTCAGCTGTTTGACCTTAACCAGTTGAGCATGTATTTTGGTCGCTAATGATATGTGCATCTCTGATCAGGAGCAGAATTAGCAGAGAGTATCATAGCCATGTTTTGAGAGGAACTCTTTGGAGTTTTAATAAATCTCCTCTAGAACCATTGGTGTTTCGTTCAACATCTTTAAACAACTCTTATACAAGGACCTTTTGAGCGAACCGACAACTTGAATTTACCGATACAATATTTACATATTACCTGAGGAAACACAAGATCTTGTAATGTAGAGAAATGGTTGCATAATCAAGCACCTGCACGCCTGGAGAATAATTGTAGTGACTGAAAATAAATGTCAAACTGTCTTCTTTATGTTGGACTCCATATCTTTCAATTACACACACACACACACACACACACACACACACACACACATACACACACACACACACACACACACACACACACACACACACACACATACAAAAGACTATGTGCGTAGGTGCTAATCTTTCATGACTTAAAACATCATGCTGCGTATTTGTTTGGTTACCTTTCCTTTCACTAACATCCATTTTGTATTTTTTATGTTAGCGGAAAAATTAAATATACACGACGCAAAATGATGTCTTTTCTATATAAATAGTTGAATAACCTTTGAAATCTGTAACTCTTCATGACCATATTCTAAAGATTGAAACCAACAAAACGAAGAGAAAGGATTCAAATATATATCGATCTAATTCCTTCACTAGCCTTTCCCCAAGAATCAATGGCTTTTTGCCAACGCAAAAAGAAAGAAAATTAAAAAATTAATAATCAATATCCGTAGGAAGGCTCTTCATAATTCAATCGATCAAATTTTATTACTGAAAGATAAAAATAATGTCGACCGCGGTAGCATTTCAAATCAGATTTAAGAGGGGCAAGGTTAAATACTATAAAGTAATTACGTATGTTAAGCTGCAGAAGGAAATATCATATTCATATCTGAAATGTAGGAAATATGAATTCTCACGCAAATAGCTCAGTTGCAGATGTGAGATAATTTCTCTTCTAAAGCTTTGAATTATATGATCTTCTTCTTTCAAATTCGAACAAATAATTTATTTAAAAACAAACGAGTCTTTGGCTTCTTTCCATTTTAATTTTTCTACATTTTTCTATCTTCGGTTGTATATGGTTCGATATACATTCGTGAAATTATAGAAAATTATAATAAATCGATATATTTACATAAAATTATGTGAAATTATAATAAATAATAATTAACTTCAAATCTATAGGAACGAGGCAGATTGCCATAGAGCAGATGATAAAATTTAATGTTAACCGAGTCGCAGTCACAGAAGTGTGCGTATAAGCACATGTACAAATGCGTATGTGTGTATTGAAAAAAATAAAGTTATTTGTTGCTTTTTCTCATAAACATCATCGTAATCGTCGTCGTCGTCGTCGTCATCATCATCATCATCAATATTATTATTATTATTATTATTGTTCAGTAGTTTTATTTTTATAACGTGCTTTGACTTCACTGCCGAGCGCAGCTCTGTGTGCCTTGGGTATATGCTGTGGTTTGTTGTGATGCTCTTATTGTTACTGTATTGAAAGTGTTTTGCGTAGGATGTGTGCAGTGCCCAGTAGTGCAATTTTATTATTATTATTATTATTATTATTATTATTATTATTATTATTATTATTATTATTATCATTATCATCATCTTCATCATCATCATTATTATTATTATTATTATTATTATTATTATTATTATTATTATTATTATTATTATTATTAGGGCTACTAATGTCAGCTTTGCCATTCACCCTACTTGGTTCGTTAAAGTACCAACCAAGTAGTTGTGTCCATGTTATTGACTTATTCCTTGCAAACAAAATAATTAGCACTGTGTGCGAATCAGGACCTCTATTTAAAGAATCGTGATAACAGAATCGTTAGAGGAGTTGAAAAGAATTTTGCATTATTTGTACGCGCCCATTAGGTTCTGAGTACAAGTCCGCTGAAAACAACTGTGACATTTATGTCTCATTGGCTGACAAAAAGAAATAGCACGAGTCTCGAATATGAGTCAATAAAAATGTTCGAGTCCAAAACTGAAGCCGATGCTATTAACAAAGGCTCTTGCGCCTCATAAGTACTGGTGTTGTGCATTCATCAGGAAATTTTACATTTAGAATGCTGGGCAACATGTCTTGTAATATTTCCTCCGACCTACTAAGTTCAACTCTCACTCTGGTAAACTTGCTTCGACTTACCGTAGTCGATAAAATAAAATACCAGACATTTACTATCTCGCAATACTTATTAATTTTGAGTTCTTATTCCGTTTAATTTTATTTCCAGCTACCAAGACAATTATCCATTATTTTGCATATATTAATGTATGTATTAGGAACAGTAAATTTCTATTAAATTGCTTTTTTTTAAAAAAATGTTACGAATATATTTCTACTCTTCTCAGTCGAAAATTAATTTGAAAATTAATATTTTCCAAAAGCAAATCAATTAGTTTATTGTTGATTGTCTACTGATATTTCTAAATTCAGCGACAGTATATAATTATGTTATTTGCATTCGAAAAGAAACACATCTTGTATACTCGTGATACTACTAATTTTGTAAGATTGTTAACGGCAATTATTTTACTTATGTGTTACAGAAACGTAATATTGCTGTTATGAGCAATATTACATTTTACTAAGTTATAAGAAAATAGTTTCTTTTTTTACAAAACGCAATCTTACATAATGACTTAAATCTATCAGATACTTTGTGGTTCATGTAATTTCATTTTCTCGCCATGTATATTCTTTCTCGAACTATCGAGGAAATTTGGTATCGGTAAGATATTTGCCTAAACTATCTGTTACAATTAATACGGAAATTGAAATATATTTCAGTGTAGTTTTTACATATTACGTAATTATTATTATTATTATTATTAATCAGGTCGCTGCCGTGAATCGAACTCGGAACCTTGGGGTTAGTAGCCCGCGCTCTTAACCACTACGCCGTATTTATACATTGAACAACACAATATCAGAAATGAACACGTATCAATTCTCTTTGTTTTGCACCAATATATTATACGATGCACACTAAGCAGTCAGGATTTATAGAGCGAAAGTGACTGTTATGTTACCTGAATGATTAAGAATTTCTATTCGTAATCTGTAAGATCTAGATCTGATCCTACTCCATAGCAACTTGAGTAGACATAGGTGTGATATTGTTCAGCGGAAAACGTACAGAAGTCCGTCGAATGATCAGAATCTATGATTCAAATGCGTTGCCTTATTCCCACTTCTGCCTCTATAATTCTACTGTAAAATATGGTTAAGTGTACACTTGTGTATAGAGCATTCAGCCACTTAAAAAATTCATCTATCCCATCCAAAAATTTGAATCTCATAATTCAAAATGTAATTCAGAGTCCATCGTCAACTGTGTTTATTAGTTTACATGCGTTATGTCTAGTGTTGTGCGGAACAACCGATGCTTTGTGTAATATCCCATCAATTTGTGGTTTGGAGGCAGCATGTTGCAGCTATTATATTACACTCTCACGGACAGGATTGTTGGTAGATATATGGTTATGAAGTTGCTGCTCAAGAAAATGCATGAACAAATATATATCAAGTTTGTTTTTAAATTCGTGAATAAATTGAGCAATATCGGACACAATGCTATTTCTGATTAGTACAAAAATACGACGTATATATGTCTTCTAGACTTAAATTAATTTGGACATTTAATGAGCTAATGCTGCGAGCAGTCACAAAAAAATAGCATGCCGGACAATATGTTTAGCAGTATTACTTCCGGCTAATTGTAACCACGGTCGAGTAGTTTAAGCATGTTTCCGGGGTCGATGAAATAAGCATCAGTTGACAACTGGAGTCGACAAATCACTTCCACCCAACTTTCAGGTCTTGTGCCTAGTCTATTTATTGAGTCCGTTGTTAAAAGTATTTACTCAGTAAGAAGCTAACAGCTCACAGTATATAGAACATTTTCTATTTCTAGTATTAATAAATTCCTGTCTGTGTATTTTGTGCGTGTGCATGCTTGAGTGTTTGCTGATCGATCTTTATTTGCTGATAGATGTTTATTTATTTTCTTTGTTTTACTCTATAAGACTTAAAACAAAACCTTAGTTGATCATTTCATGGCATATAACTCAAAATAATAAAACACAAGTGAATATATTGTACTTTAGGTATGAACCCATACTACACTCTTCCTCTATATAAGTTGGCGTTGGTTTCAGTATGATAATGATTATCATCCGTCAGATCATTTCGATATATTAGATACATTTAATAATTGAAAGCGTAATACGTATTCACGAAGTTACTGGCTCTTGCATTTGCTGAATGTTGACGTTATTTTGCTATACATATATTAAAAAAAAAAGCAGGCAGCATCCAATAATTGATTATCTATGATATACACACAGGGCTCTTAAATCGCTAAATGTAGTGGTTTATATATATTTTATATTACGCTCTAAGTATTTGATCATCAATCACCATAAATTATACACTGAGACATTATACTGTCAACGTAATGTGTGTAAGTTTGTGTAGAAGCATTTCAAAGACAATTTTGAAGACACACCTAAAACATAATTAATATCGATAGTAACTCACAGAAAGATATTGCATTAAAAAAATGATATGTAATTTAGAATTTAATAATACGAATATTTTAACATTAGATATATCATATATAATGTATATGATATGGAAAGGAAATAGTAGAAATATGCACGAAAAATAACACGTGTACATATGTTTAAACAATGTAAATTATTAAACTTATTCATTTACACATGTATCACAACTATAACATTTACCTCAAAAGTAATATGAGGCACCGAGCAAGTCTCTTCATGGCTGCTTGTTCTAGTGGAGTTTGTCATTATAACACATTACTACAAAGTCTGCAAAATCAGGGTTTATTCAGTGACAGCCTATGAGTGAAACTGCAAATATAAACACCAATGAAATTTTTAGACAGCTTTATGACTTATGTAAATATAGAGACCTTACTCAGTTGCCTTATAAAATAAGTCCCTATATTTGACCTGTTTTATCGCTTGTATTTTACTTGATTCAGTCATTTGTTTGCGGCCATGCTTAAGTTTGCAATCGCTTTCAAAGGCTTTAGGCGAACGAGAGAGAGAAAGTGTGTGCATGTGCGTGCGTGTGTGTGTGTGTGTGTGTGAGAGAGAGAGAGAGAGAGAGAGAGAGAAAGTGAGAGTGCATATTCTCTCTATATATATACACGCACAGACACACAGGGACACACATGCACACAAACACACACACACACACACACACACACACATATATATATATATATATATATATATATATATATATATATATATATATATATATATATATATATATATACGGTGGTGCACCAGCATGACAGCAGGCACTTGGCTGAAACACATAAATAAATAAATAAATATATATATATATACGGTAAAACTTTAAAATATTGGACTATATTCTCGGCTTAAGTTTGTATTCATTTGCATGTGTAGGTGCCTAGATTATAATAAATCGATATTTTAAAATTAAATTTCATAAAACTGTATAAGACTGTGTTTTACTATAATTTCTAAAATAATGTCTTCAAAAATTAGTTAAAATATAATATGCTGAAATGTATTCCTCTCTCAGGAGTTAGTTCTATTCCCATGCAATTATTGATCCTATATATGATGAAATGTTGATATAAGTATTCTTGTTATCTCCCACCCCTCTCTCTCTCTCTATTTGCACATATATATAACGATATAAATGCGCGCGTCTTTGTGTGTGTGTGTGTGTGTGATTATAGCAGAATTTTATATGCGTTCAGTTCAATATCTGATTATATTGATTAATGGAACCGTGAAGTTAGTTGGATATCATAGAAAGAAAGACTTGATCGTTCCAAAGATAGTGATGGCAGAAATATTCGATTTTAGTTTCTGTATTTGATATTTTCAACGTCGTCTTTTGATAGTACTTCTGGGATATTCATTGAATATGGTCTTTCTTTAGTTATTCTGACGTTGGGCTTAGAATTTAGTAAAGGATATGATATAGTTACGCTTTATCTGCTTTACCAATATAGTAAATTTCCCAATTACATTTGCACGTACTTATCTTGACTGCACATGTAACGAAAAACGATTAGCATATTTATATTAATTGCTTTAATAATAGTAATTGTAAAAATAGTAAAGTCTAAGTAAATGCTACTTCATCACAATGTAATTATTCTCTATTAAGTTTTAATAACAAAAGCCAGTGTGTAATAATTGTTATCATTCAATAGCCAATTTTGCGTGGTTATAATGATAATTAACATTAACCTATCTCTGAGAAAGGGATATTGTAATGTCATCCATATTGTAGATGGAAATACGCCAAGAAGAATTGCAATAAACTATAATACGTGCCACTTAATATATCGAATTTTACACTTTCAAGTTGAACGTGTTGCGTAATCTACTTTAAATGAAGTGATTTACAAAGGATATTTGTGCTTCGGACAAAATTTCTTTTGAACGTAAGTCGAACTGAAACAAATTAAAGTCAAACTCCAAGAGGATTACAACTTAAAATCCGTTTTGGACACGATTCTCCGTTTAATGGAACAGGCTAAAATTTATCTTGTTGAGATCGTGGTGAATTATTAGAATTATCTACGAAATATTTTTGAAATTAATCCAGGGAAGTGATAAAGCTTAGATTTCGGAAAATATAATTTCATTGGGATTTTTCTTTTGAAATAACACAGCGCATGTTGTAAAGCGTATGCATGTTTTACATAACAGACATTTCGTTTGTTTCAATAATTCAGTTGTATACAATTGTAGGTTACGTTGCATTCGCAGTTACTTTGTTTCCAATGAGACACATGTGAGCTGGAGATTGCAGACATCCAAGATATCATTGCTAACATTCAACCATATCTCTGTGACAAAAATGTCGTTAATGGAAACTGTGAAACGATTCATCCACGTTATTGATAATGTTGAGATAAGGACATCTTAAACATGTCACCGTAGTGAACACCTCGATAGAGCTGAGGAGATTTAACAAGATATTCGAAAATTCAAAGTACCCGGCCGACGTACTTCTTAATTCTATCCACCTGCAGAATCAAAATTACTGCCATTATTCATCTGAATAAATGATGTATAAAAAAGCGTCGCAAGTGAAGATGGAATTAAAGATATCAGGTATAAAAACAAAAATCTCTATAAATATCAACCCTAA
>NC_142929.1:161041574-161081574 GCF_046866305.1 Octopus bimaculoides | reverse complement strand
AGTTACGCAACTGGTAATTAATTTATCGATACCGAAAGGATGAAAGGCAAAGTCGACCTCGGCGGAATTTGAACTCACAACTTAAAGACAAAAGAAATACCGCTAAGCATTTCACCCGGCTTGCCAACGTTTCCGCCAGCTCGCTACCTTACAATATAACATGTAAAACAATATATTAAAACTATGTAAAGTGTGTTCATTTTCCTTCTTTAATTATATATATATATATATATATATATATATGTGTGTATGTTTGTGCGTGTGTGTGTGTGTGTGTGTGTGTGTGTGTGTGTGTGTGTGTTTATATATATATATATATATATATTTATGCTAAGGCCTTGCGATACAAACAAATAACCTCGTGTAAAAGTCAGTATGCATTATTTCATATCTGGGACGTCAATAGAGTTGTAAATTGTTACACAAGACACTCAAACTTCGGTGGCAAGTTCCTCTTTCCCTTCTGCTCGCATATTCCGCCTCGGAATATTTGGTCCTCAACATTACCATTTGGTGAGTACAGATGTCTTGTTGAGACATTACCATCAATAACTACAAGCTGGGGTAGTCTATGTATTCAGCTACTTCGTATGTACTATCCCTGATGACCTTTCTCTGTACTCTGAAATTATTTGGCTAGTTGAATGAGCATGCCCCACATCTGCCTGTCTCACAAAGAGAGTAAGAAAGAAACAAAAACTGGTTGCAAACAAGATTGCTGCCAATTAGGAGTGCGTCCACTTTACACAACTTTACGGCACTGAGTCATGAAGCTTCTGCTTCAGACAGGAGCCAGTCTGCTTCGTAATTTGACACGCAACTTGGATACCAAATGTATCAAATGCATCAGAAACACCGATGTTATCAAGCGTGCAAAGAAACCTAGTATATTAATCCTGCTGCAGTAGCGCTGTCTGCGGTGGCTTGGTCATGTACATCGCATGCCAGATGGGATGATCCCAAACGACTTCCCTTATGGGAAGTTGGCCACCAGCACAATAGAACGAGGTCGATCTCTTCGGTTTAATGACGTCTGCAAAAGAGATATAAAGTATGTATATATATATATATATATATATATATATATATATATATATATATATATATATATATATATATATATATATATATATATATATATATATATATACATACACATACATACACACACATTGCATACGTGTATGCGTAAATATAAGTAGGTATCTATATCTATTCCCTCTCTCTCTTTCTCTCTGTGTCTCTCTCTTTATATATATATACTTCTCAACGGTTTTCATTCTGCATTTATTATCTCATGAAGTTTGAGAAATAAATAGCAGTCCAAGTAGAGTAGTTTATATAATCAGCTAAAATTCTTGAATATAGAACTCCAGTATGTTCACTGCCTATGTCTAAAACCATTGATAAACAAAAGATAAAAGAATGGAATGTGTTCAGACGCTCGAATCGATATCGATGTTTTAGTGTATTTATTCTCTTGATACAACTATAATGTGATGTACGAATGATGTACTTAATAACGATAAGGATCTTTATTCTCATCATTAGCCTTCCTTTATGTTTTCTCAGATACTTACCCAGCATTGTTGTTTCCTACTTTGTATTTCGGAACAATCGACCCATTAAAAATAGCAGCCAAGATTTTTGTAAAATGTATTCTACCAACTTTGTAAAAAATAACATATAATTAATTGGAGATGGTCACGGTTGAACCGTTTTTGATAATAGACCTGCTGAATATGACCTAATCTGCCGCTAGATATAAGTAACGAATTTTTTCTATAGAATTGTCTTTGTCTGCTATTGTTGCCAGTATCCCAGTCACCATGCCATAGTTTACAATTCACTTCATGAAGAATGTTTCTTGCAATATAATCTCAACAAGACATCTGTACTAACCAAATGAACTAGATTGTAATGCATTGATCGCCAATTTTGCGTTTTCCTTTATTCATAACTTATGAGATCTAACGCAAAATCGAGATTTTACTTCGGATACACCACAGGTCATTCATTTGATTAATCACAAATCAAGTGCTGCAGTTTCATCATCTGAATACAGCTATCTTTTGTACATAACATGCAATAATACTCTGCTATCATATGCATCATACAGCCTTCCCACCTGCATGGTTGTCTGATTTTAAATCACTTCTGTCTTCTTAACACGCAAATAGTCTAAACGTGTGTCATTGAATTATAACCATCTCTTCCACTATCATCGATTATCTAGTTTAAATATCAAAACTGGCATACTACATCTAAGTATATTTCCTCGAAGAGCACATCGGTGCAATAAGATTACGTGTATTGTCTTTATATACCTTCATGCATACACACTCACACGCACAGACACATGCCAACATATGTATGTGTATGAAAGTTTCTCTGTATGTGTGTGTGTGTGTGTGGGTGTGCGTGCTCGTGTATATATATATATATATATATATATGTATGTGACCGTGTCACTGAATGTGTGTGTGTTTGTGTGTTTGTGTGTATATATATATATATATATATATATATATATATATATATATATATATATATATATATATATATATATATATATATATATATATATATATATATATATATATATATATATATATATATATATATATATATATATATATATATATATATATATATATATATATACATATATTTGTTAACATTACATAATGAAAATACACAGAATGTATTGCTGCTATAGCCAGACTTTAATATAAGTTGCAAAAGACAGAGTTAAAATGGCAGATGATTAAATTGAATCCAATATAGAAAATTCATTATATGAGACATGAAAACAGCAGATAGTTGAAAAGAAAATTTAATTAAGTAAAAATAATCATAGAATTGAAACTTTCTCGTTTGTGAATCTAAACGAATTATTACATACACACGACTTTATACAAATATACATAGTCGATGAGAGCATATATACTGAAGCATTTGCTTGAAGCAAATGAGAGACGTAAATAGGTGGATGAGAGAGTAAGAAAATCTGAATACAGCCTGATATTTTTACACTTGACAAATATATGTGAATAATTAGTGTTCTTAAACTGAATAACGCTGGTACACAAAAAACAAAAATCTCATAATGACGTGTATTTATTTATGCTTACTTTGTTTTCTTAATGTCTAAATGTTCCCTTCGAGAAAAATCAGATACCTATCAAACTGGAATTTATAAACAAAAAGAATTCATGTTTCATGTTCAACTTTAGAAAAGTCTTGAATTTCTTTACTCCTCCGCATACATTTATAGATTATATTAGTGAAATATGTTTTAGCAGGTTATTTCCGTCGTAAAAATTCTAGATTTTTGTTATTTTTTGAGCCTGTCTAATGTACATTTGGTGTAAATGTGATATCTAAGGGAGAGCTGCAAGTGTTAAAGTAAATGTCCACATATAATATTTGACAGAAGTATTCGGATATGGAGATCGACGTACGAGTTAGTTAGTAGATAAATATTCTTTTTAAAATAAACATATCGGGCTTATTGCAATTCCACTTGACAGAAATTTCGAAGTTGCACTTGACAGAATTTTTTTGTGGCGTTGATATGAGTGTATGTATTAAAAGAAAGACACTGTTTCTTTTTTTCACTATATAAACATTTCTGCAGTGTTATTATAGATCATTTTGGAAACATCATCCCCTGATTTGTAAGTTTACAATGTTGGGACTCTGCTATTCGCATTTGTAATAGCTTCCAAAGAAGTTTCAGAAAATTGATATTTTGCTTATTGAGATATTCCTGTTTCGGATCTCTTTTCTTCTCCGTATATTTTTACAGAATATATTAGTGAAATGTGTTTTAGCAGGTTATTTCCTTCTTAAAATGTTCTAGGCTTTTGTTTATTTTTTAGCTTGTCCAATGTACATTTGGTGTAAATGTGATGATTAGTGGCGAGCTGCAAGTACTAATGCAATTGTCCACATATAATCTTTGTTCTATCTTAAGTTGTATTGTTGATATTGTCTGCTATCGGTTTTCAATGCACCACCGAGTGCAGTGGCAGCAGCAGCAGCAACAACAACAACAACAACGACAACGACGACAATAACACAAATAATAATAATCCCTTTTATTATAGGCACAAGGCCTGGATTTAGTGGGTAGGGGGCAGTCGATCACATTGCAAATTGAATAAAATATCTTTATGCATGCAAGTATGGTACGAGGTTCCTCGTTGTCTTCTTGTATTTCAGTTCATCATCAGTACAATTTTATTGTAGAAGATATTTTCCTGAGGTTCCTCTATATTATATCTAACTCCGAGACTTATTGTTTTCGACTTAGACCTAATATTTTGATGAACACAGAACGCACTTTCAGCCGGCCAAATGTTCAATCCAACTTCTGGAATACATCAGAGATGCATATTATCGTTAAATATCAAAAAGACATACTACTGTAAAACTCAGCATGCATAAAATTTTAACTAATAATTGATTACACGATTTGTATCCTCTAATATCTTTCATCAGTAAATTCGATTCATATATAATTACTACTAAAGAGTTGGGCACACAGTGATTTACTTACGCATGTATCTAAAAAAATCGCAATGCAAATTGAATATATTTCGGGTGAACGCATCGCTTTCTCTCCAGGAAGAGAGAATAGCATGAACATGAACTCGCTAGTAAAATATCTTTATGGACTGAGAATTGTAGTGTCAGACGAATTCCTTTAAATCCATTGGTTAGATTCCATCAGGAACAAAATATGCACCGTAATTGTTAACAGAGATACTACTTATACATCGGTAATTGGTTACAAATGTTGGCACTAAGTCAGTGATTTCGGGGATTGGGGGTAACTCAACTACATCATCCCCAGTGTTCAACTGGTACTTATTTTATTGCCTCAGAAAGGAGGGAAGTCAAAGTCGACCTTGATAGAATTTGAACTGAGAAGTTGAAGACACATACAATGCAACTAAAAATTTTGCCACGTGTGCTAACACTTCTGGCAAATCATCGCTGCGTGAACGTCACGTAGCCCTATACTCTGTTGTCCAAAATTTTATTGAAATACTTAAGGTGCAAAATAGATTGAAAACGAAACTCAATTAAACCACTATGATCATATGAATATATCATTATACATATATAAAGATATATACTGATGGCAATATATGCGTACGTAAATGTCGACCAATGAGAATGAATGCTAAACACTGCGTGGGTGGATAAATATTCTTTATTTATGTATTAAGCCTATCATTGGTCTCATGTTAGGAATGTACCTTAACATGAAACCAATGATAGCGATAATACACTAATAAAGTACACACACAGACACACACACATACTCTCTCTCACATACACATTTTCATATTACATTTAAATTGCAATGAATGTGTCTTTGAATTTTATATTGCGTTCCCAAAATAACATTCATATGATGATGTGGAAAAGCTGTAATTGTAGATACAAATGTATTAATGTATAAAAACCATATGCTCACACTTATGCATTTTTTTTTTTTATAAATCATTCGCAGACAATAACCTATGTTTATCTTTTCACAGTAATTGCATATCCTCTTACGGGAACCATCTAACCATAAAATAATACGGCAACATGTATACTTTTTGTGCGAAAGAAGATATCAACGCAAACAGTATATTTCAATAGTCAAAGGTAGGATTTAGCTGAAGTATCTATAAGAATCTATTTATCCACTTGTGAAAGTGTAGCTACCCTCTTCAAATCAGATTAAATTGAGTAAAATGTTTGCTATGTAACATGATGAGATATGAATTATTCATGTTGCGGTATTGCATCTAAAGAGCTCGTCATGTGTGCTAAAAGATACGAAGCAATTATTACAGCCATCATTTCTACATATGATGGAATTCAAAAACAGTGGGGAATCTTTGGAATGCTGAATGCTGAATGCAAACATGAGTCGGTCCAAACATATCTCCAAGCAACACACGCACAGCGAGAGATAGAAAATACGCTTACGCGAATATTATCTCCTCTCATGAGAAAAATTCAATATCGTATATATGTCTATCACTCAGAAGCATGAACTCACGAAAGAGGGAGCCTCTATGACGTGAATTGACTGACTAGAGATACCACCAAGAAATCTTTCAAGTTACTTCTTATTGTTATAAGGAACATGACAAGCGTTAGTGAAGTGTCGAAATCTCCGTTATTGGTGTTTTTAAATTAACATTAGCTTGAAATATGACAGCAAAATATACATTTATAGATGATTAAGTACAGAATGGATTGGGCGGTGAGCTACATAGATAGATCAAGTGTTGAATAGAAAGAACACAATAAGGAGAAAAATTAGACGTAAACACAAGAGGAGAAGAAATAAAAATGCAATATACAGAAAATTAGACGAAACGATAACAAACGGTAGAGTGGATAGAAACAAGATACAAGGAGTATTCACAACTGATTAATATATACATCCTCCACACACATTGTTGCACACTAACATATCAGTTCTATGCTATCTATTTACAAAGGCGATACACATCTTTCTTTTGCTTTCATGTTGGTAATCCTACCGCATATATTTAACAGCAACGCGCACGAGTAGATATCTGGAATGTGTTTCAGTCGGTCGTTACACGTATCCAATGACGAATCTATTCAGAAGCCAACGGTACATCCGACTGTTGTGGCTTGGGTTATTAGTCTAGGGGATGTAGGAGTCTAGTTGGTGCACCAGTTGATCAAGCGGATCATTACTGCGCAGTAGTTTTGTATTGAACCAGCTCGTAGCCGAGATTTCGGAGAGTCTAAAGGATAAACAGCAGCTAATGCGGTTCCAAGCACCGTGTGTGTGTGTGGGGTGGTGGTGGTTGATACGCAGTTGAAGCTCCGAACGTAGCTATTCCCATGTGTAATTCTTTAGTACTACGGGATGATGTAATGACATTGTAGACTCTACTTTTACGACCTAACCAGGGAATTCGTACCCAGGCCTCGGGCCGAAGGAGAGGAGGAGGTATTCATTCGGTTTCTTCGACTTAACGAATTTCGGCCATTTTAGATGACCCATTGTGGAAAGACCAATTCGTCACGTTTGCGTCATGCATAGATGGCTCCAACCACGGATAGAAGTTCTCTTACCTTGACGAGGTAGCGCCTGATAAGGGTCTACATTCATCTACTTTCACAACTAATGCAAATTTCCACTTTAATAATAATACATTCAATACACAAACACCAAACACATACTTACGCATGCACGCATGCACACACATGCGCGCGCGCACTCATATCTGTATAGTTAAAAGTGTATGTATATATGTATATATATATTAGTCATACACACTCATTTATATATTAAATCGCATATATGTACGTATGTGTCTGTAAGTATGTGAACAAAAGTTATGCGTGTACACATGCTTATAAATGGCTTCTACTGCTTGCTTGCGTGCGAACAAATACATGACTTGTTGGCAAGTAAACGTTTCCAGAAACCTGACATCTTAGTGTGAATGTATATATTTCTGATCATTAAACAAGAGAATGCAGTATTCAAACACAACTGTAAACATAATAATACACAGAATTTTAAGAGAGAATATTTCGAGGTAAAAGAAAAATCAATAAGACAAATGAAAGAACATGAGCTGATGACATGAATATCCGCTGTGTTCAGCTTACGTGAGTAGGTGTCTATATCAGTGCGCGTGCTTCTCTAATTCGTTCTCTTATCTCAACTTTAGTGAATATAAAAATATGTGTAAAACATGTATGCAGGTATGAGTATATAACAGTGTGTCTGTGTATATGTGTGTAAATATATATATGTATATATATATGTATATATGTATATATGTATATATATATATATATGTATACATATATATATATAAATACATACATACATATATATATATACGTTTATTTATATATGTGTATACACGTATATATGTGTGTGTGTGTGCATATATGTATCTACATATATATATATATATATATATATATATATATATATATATATATATATATGTATGCATGTATGTATGTGTATAAATATATGCGTATATATACACATATGCATATACTTATTTCTGCATGTATGGGCGTGTTAGTGTTTATGTGTACGAATGTGTATGAATGGTGTACGTGGAGTTCTAACTTGGATTCTGAATGAAAATTTTTAATTTGCTCATTTACAGCTTTTGCATAATTTCGAAGAGTTCACAAGTCCATTTACGTTAGAACTCCTTAACCTTGCAATCTGAATGAAATTATAATGGCCTTGTGTAACTGCTGCATTTCGCACTAGAGAAATAACGTTCAAAATCACAGCATATTCATTGCGGAATATAAAATTATTTAGCAGAGAACTTATTTTTACTCTCAGAGATAATTTCACGTGTACCGTATTTCTGTTTTGATTTTTGTGTTGTTTTTACAACAGTTCTTTCTCTAGTTATATTACTGATATTTGTGAGGTGAATTATATATACGTAAGTTTGTGTACAGGCTTATTAAGTATTTTCTCTCTAGTTTTGATTCTGACATTGTATGTAAAGCTTATCAACTAAATTTTCTCTCTAGTATTGATTCTGGTACTGTATTAAAATATGCAAAAATGGTTTTATGTAAATAATTAACTGTTCAAAGAGAAGGCGTACATGTGTGGCCTATATAACATTTTATATTATGAAATTTGCATTTTTCATCCCTGCAATAAAATATGTGTATTACATTAGTTGGCTATAATAGATTGCGCGGGTTACTTCTTTTTGACTTCAATTCGATGGCAATATTTGTTTTGATTTTAGTCTTTTAAAATGTTCTAACTATTCATTTGTTTTGGGTTTCTTACATATGGTATATTTTAATAATTACGTTTAATTTTGTAGGTGATAAACGATCGGTTGGGTTACTTTTGGTGTGTGACACATCACGAGAATCAGTGCCTTTGGTAGGGTTTCAGCCAATTGCTTCACAGGAAACGTCACCTTATATGCTATCGGCTTCCACATGATATGAGTATTCATTACGTGACTGCATGCGAGATAGCACTACTTCTATGCAACGTCATTTTAGTTAGGCTAAAACAGCTTGACTGCAGATGAGTTTAAAACTATTGTCATAATACAAATATAAATAGCAATTTTGCGCTAAATATAATTCAACTGATATTGGACTAGTTGAAACGGCCACAAAATGGATTTCCAGAAACGTTACAAGGCGATGTGTACTGAACAGTACGGTGAGATATGTAGTGCAGAATTATTATCCCATTGTATCCCTTTTGTTGATTCAGGCATCTCTGTTATTGTTGACAGTTGCCCGAAAATTGAGGGTCATGAAACTAAGGCCAGTCGTCCTGATTATGTAAGCTCAATCAATAAAATGCTGGGTCTCTTGGAAACATAATCGGATGAGGAATTATTTAGCATTTACGTATGAAAAGTTGTGAATGTTCGACAATGAAATAATGATATCTATGCAACATGTTAACTTTTAAGAACACGCGGCAAATATTTTATAGGCAAGAGTGATGGTGTTTAACTGGACCATCCAAGCTCGACGTAATTTTGGAGAAAGAGTGTGAGTCTTTTCGGCAGCAAAGAACTGAAAGCAAATATGAATGGACATGTACTAGTATCTTCTGCAAATAATTTGTCGTGGTTATAATGATAATTAGGGGAATATTTAAACGAAAATAAGTCAATGTTAACAAATTTGTCAGATGACTGTATAACTCCTGCAATGCATATATACGCATATGTTTATACAGAAGCGTATACACAAAATAAATTAGGATCCTATTTCCCGGTTTCACTATCTTCATCTGTGTATGTAGATATGTATATATATATATATATATATATATATATATATATATATATATATATATATATATATATATATATATATATATATATATATATATATATATATATATATGTATGTATATATATATATATATATATATATATATATATATATATATATATATATATATATATATATATATATATATATATATACCATAAGTACGTATGGGTACACTCACACACGCATGCACACACACATATATATATACACACATGAAGATGAAAGCGTAAACTAAATTCTATAAGACATTTCGCGTTAGCATTTTTGTATATACGTGTATATGCATGAAATTGGAACAGATTTTCTCTCAAAGATTCTATATTGTAGATAGGAACATGATAGACTGTGATGTTTTATTAAAGATTTTTCACATATCCTTTCTTTATGTTCACTTTGAAACAATAACGTTCCTAAATCAATTAACCTTTGAAGACAGTCTCGCCCAGATTTTCAATATAATATTTTCGATATGAGATTATATACACATACGCATAGAGGACATACGCACATTCGCATACACACACATAGGCACACACAGAGACACCCACTCACGCACGCACATACACACAAATACATACAAGCACACACATCACACACACACATATATACACACACATATAGTCCTATATAGTATCTGCCGTATCCGAACGAGTAACATTTTATAGCTGAATTTACCATTTCATGGTCCATGCTTTGCTTATATTTTTTTTTTGTTTCATTGCGGTGGGAAACATAAAGACATCCATAATCTCTAACTCAACTTTCTTGTGGAATATCAAAGGTGGCAGATGTGGGGAAAGCTGCGTCAATACAGCACGTAAACCTAGTCAAGGTTATCTGCATGTATTATCACAAAAATGATAAAGGTTATGGTTATGGACGGAATTTATTGCGCAAAGTAGGTTTAAACGTTTCATTCAGTCTATACGCTCTCGTATTAGTGCTGTTATTTTCCCACAGCATTTATTATCCCCAATGCGTTGGTTTACGTGCAGGTAACGATCGCTTCTCTGCATTCATATACAATATATATATATATATATATATATATATTAATGATACGGCGGTCTAGCGGTCTGGTGGTCTGAAAAGTTCATAGGCTGACAAGGCGCTAGTTCATAGGCTGGCGTGATGCTAGTTAATAAGCTGGATGCGCTACAGCTATGAAATCATGCATGCATTAATTTCCACTCTCGTTTGGATAACTGTATTGTTTTTCTTTCAGGTAAACTTACATCCGATCGTTCAAAGAAGTCAATAGATACAATTATTATCCACTTCTCTTAAAAATGGACAAATGACATCGTGGTGTTTTCAAGTACCTGCAGAAAACGGGCTTAGACTCCAACGACGTTCATGCTGATATGAGTGTTACAATAAGAGATAATGCTTCAGCTTTATGAACAAAATACATGTGGGCAACTGAATTTAAGAGGGAAAGGGAGAATCTTGAACATGAAGCAAAATTTGGGCATCCTGCCAGAGCCACCATCAAGGAAAATATTAATCGTTTTCCCCATATGATAATGGATGATAGGCGATTGACTAAAAATCAAATAGCTAATACTATTAGCATATTCCATGAACTTGGCATGAAAAAAGCTTCTGCTCGGTGGGTGCCTCCAGACTTTTGATCAGAATTGCACCAGTCTAATCTCATCACGGGAAAATTTGACATTGCTTGAAGCATATCCAGTTGGTTTCCTTGAATACTTTCTAACCCGGAATGCGTACTGGTTTCATCACTTTGAGCAACTGACAGAGAGACAATCTATGCAGTGGAAACATCCATCCTCACCTGCTCCAAAGAAGGTCTAGGTCGTTTCAGCAGCAGGGAAGATGACAACCTCGGCTTTTTGGGATGCACAAGGCATTGTGTCTGTTGACTATCATGAAAGGGTCACACCGCTAATGGAAATAACTATAACAACATGCTGAATCAGTTAGGATCGGCCATTATGATCAAACGCCCACAAAAAAACTGAGGAAAGGTGTCTTGTTTCATGGGGATAATGCTTCAGCACAGAAGTCCTTTGTTTCAATGGCTGCTGCGTGTAGATTCGAACAGGCTGATTACGCTGACTATTCTCCTGATTATCTGACTATACTCTGTTTCCCAACATGAAAAACACTTCGGAGGTAACCAATATCGCAGTGATGATGATGTCATTGCTGCTGTTGATGATTGTTTTAAGCATCTGGATAAAAAGCTTCTTCCCCAAGCATTGTATCACCGATGAAAGAAGTGCGTGACCGCATGGGTAACTATGTTGAAAAACAGACTTCACAAACCGTTTGACACTGTTGTAGAACAACAACAAAAGAATCGTGGAATAGATAAAAAGAGAATTTCATCTCGTATACAAAATCTTCCTCCATTTAGACATATCAGAATTCATGTTTTGTTCGCATATGTTATATTCGTATATCTTTCATATTCACATACACCTTTTAACATTTCCATCTTAATTTCTTCTCTAATTATTAATTTCTGAACTTTTAGTCATTTTCTTCGATTTAAAAAAAATATTAATGGAATTTACACTCAATCCAGAATCATTTGATACGATGATATTTATAACTTCACCATTTCTTAAAGGTTACCACGACATCAGAAACATTTTCGATAAATTTTAATAAATTTTCTTAACAACATCTGTAATTATTATCCCTTAGCATTTTTAAACATCTGCAAATGCTAATGTATAAAGTATTATGCATGTCGTAGGATCATATCTTTGAATTAATTAAACGGATAGAAGTAAAGCCTCTTGTAAATTTGTCAAAAAATTTGTGATGATATCGATAGCCTTCCACCAAAGAATATTAACAAAGCAAAATTTTCAAATCCTGTTTTAATTAAAAAAAAAAAAAACATTCAATAATATAAAACAAATTATTCGTGAATAATCATTAAGAAGGAAAAATCCATTATTTCAGTTCATGAAATGTCGCATAATTTTCACTGCAACATTCACATTATGAGAGTTCTCAAATCTGTACGAATTGAAAACTATAATTCAATTAACAAGGATTTGCACTGGTACGTGAAGGAAAACTGTATTCCTATATGACAAGACAAAAAGTACAATATATATTATATCATTAAGACAGCATATTTTGCTCTGTTAACGTTTTAAATAAATATTCGCGAGATATATCTAACATCAATTATGTACAATAATCGATACCAACATAATGGATTCTTTTACAAATCGCAAATTTTACATGTTATAAGCACTAACATTTGTGTAGAAAATGACACACACATAAACATCAACATGCATACTTGCACACACACTCATACACATACATACATTCATGCATATATACACAAACATACGTACATAATTCTTTCGATCGTATTATATATTATATACATTGATTTCTGTCACTAAGTGTAAACTCACAAGCAGAACCACACACACACACATATACAAGACACACATACATACACACATACACAGCCATGCACACATATATACACATGTGAGCAAGCACGTACACGCACCCACCCACACACTCATATATATAAATATACATACTCTAACACAGATATGCACATGTATCTCTGTAGAACATTGGATCCAACAGAGCTGTTAGCTTAACTTTCATTCTATAAACGATGAAAGAATTTTGAAGGAACTGTATTTGAAATAATTCTACATGTTTGCACCTGCATAACCTAATGATAAGAAGCGAGAGTTGAACCGACGCTTGTGATGCATTCATTGTTTCATGAATTATTTGAAGAAAACAAATAGTTACTACATATTTTAAATCTTTTTATAGAGTTATACTGCTTGAAATTGCTTATCTTTTGCGTAAGCGAGCATATATATGTATGGGGAAATGTAAGCGGCTATGTGCCGTACGTACCTATGTTAGACTGCTGGTATGACTGAGAAGTTTTATTGGGAAATCTTATTTTCTGCAAAATGATAGTGGAATTCTGAGTGTGACTACGAAATAGTCGTTTAATTTTGCCATGTGTGTTGTTTGTAAATTGTCCCACTATGAAAGCCCAAAGTATTCGTCCATCTATTTTCGTTCTTTTATAAATGTATCCATTTTCAAGAGAGTGATTAGTACTTTTTCATACCTTTCAAGCCATTCATTCAAGGAATTAATTAGGGCAAACGTAACAAGAATTTTTATGTAAATCGGTGCAGAATAATGGTTTCAAAATCCTTCGTTCTGAAAGCACAATTATCATATTTTTCTCAATTATTTTTACAACTTCCACAAGTATGCATCGACGAAATATAGATACATATATTCTTATAGATGAATAATGTTCGTAACGATGAAATGGAAGTTCAAAGTAAGTCTTTGGGAAGCAAACGTCTAACCATCCAACAACGCTTGATTCCTAATGATAGGTGAATTTAATTTGAATTTAATAACTTTTACATTCCTCTTAGTTCAACCGGTTTTTAAATTGGGCAAGTGTCTTCTACTATAGCCACGGGCCGACCAAATCCATGTGAGTGGATTTGGTAGACGGAAACTGAAAGAAACCCGTCGTATATATGTATATATATATATATTATGTGTGTGTATAAGTTTGTGTGTGTGTGTTTGTCACCCCAACATCGTTTGACAACCGATGCTGGTATGTTTACGTCGCCGTAAGTTAGCGGTTCAGCAAAAGAGCCCGATAGAATAAGTACTAGGCTTAGAAAGAATAAGTCCTGGGGTCGATTTGCACGACTAAAGGCGGTGCTCCTGCATGGCCACAATCAACTGACTGAAGCACGTCATAGAGTAAAAAAATAACAGAGTAATTTCTTCACCGATACTGGCGTTTCGCGCAAACAATAATTCCCAGCTACAACTCATTAACACAGGCGCGTGCAGACACAGACAGGCACACACACACACGCACATACACACACACACACACGCACGCACTTACACACACACGCGCACAAAGACTCACTCACACCCACATGCACATGCTCTCACACACTTATGGAGTAGTGAGTTTTCAGTCAGTGTCATTAATGCTTCATGGTTTATTTATTCTCTCAACAGTGCTATATATTCAACAAGTTAGCTATTGAATAATCACGTGCATTGGTAACTTTATCTTTCGATAATAGAAATTGTTTTTGACAGATCATAATTTACGTCGGTGCACACTATTAGGACATTTGGCAAATATTTTCGAATCATTTCTATCATCTTTGTCACAAGGCGTTCCATTACCAAGGTGCTTACGCAGTTAAAAATCAATACAGAACGCTATTGTATTTCATATGATCCAACCAAGCCTTCTATTTGGCACAGTTACAGAAAGATTTCATTGATAACCCAAGTAGGATAATGTACTAAAAATAGATGTGTTTCTTCAGCTCCATCCTTTGCTTATCGTCTCTGGATCGGCAATTCACAATAGCCATTGTAAATAGCAGTGAACTGAATGGAAGAAATAAGATTAGTCTCATTTATTCAAATGCATCAGTTGTTAGCTTCTGAAGCGAAAGTGATTTCAATCAATGGCACATCACATCCTCCTCACAAACCGAACTGCATACACACATACACGCTTGCATATATATGTGCGAGTGTGTGTCTCTGTGTGTGCGTGTGTGCGCGCGCGTGTGAGTGAATTTGTGTGTGCTTGTGTGTGTGTAGAGTGTAGATAGATACATACATATATGCACGTATAAAAAAAACATTCAAATCTACATATGTACCTATACCATGTGTGCTAAAGAATATTGCTTCCTAACCATTTGGTTTCAAGTTATGCTCGCTCCACTGCCAGGAATCGTGGGTAAATGTCTCTTTCTGTAAGTATATATTTATATATACATATATATATATATATATATATATATATATATATATATATATATATATATATATATATATATATATATATATATATAGAGAGAGAGAGAGAGAGAGAGAGAGAGAGAGAGTGAGAGATAACTAAGTTAACAGAGGGTACTAATTGGTAACAATATTGTTAGAAATGGAAGTCAAAACAACTGAAAAGCCGCAAAGCACTAACTTAATGACTGACAAGCAGAGATAAGACCCTAGTGGATATAGCCAAATTAACGATTTCGGCTTTTTGATGCAGAACATCTTACTTTTCATTATTGATTATTACTGCACGTAGGGTTAAACTGAACGCCCTCTGATAGTCTTATAATAAAATCGTTGAACACATGCGCTGATTCCAAAGCGGTAAAAGTGTAAACAAATAAGATGGGTGGCTTATTAAGAATTTAACAGTCTAAAGGCGAATTAATAGGGGTCACTAAGGTAACAGAAGGTACTTAGTACCAGTACTATATATATATATATATATATATATATATATATATATATATATATATATATATATATATATATTACATACATATATGAGAGATGACCACTAAGTGGATATACATTATGCTAGAAGAAGACCACCTATGGTCTGACCACTAAGAAAAGATTGTTCTTAGGAAAATTCAGCAAACGACAGAACGTAAGAGAGCAAAACAAATGAAAATATACAAAATATAAAGATCAATCACAAACCCAGTTTCATTGTTACAAATTACGTCATTACTTAGGTAAATGTCCACAGGTGGTCTTCTTCTAGCATAATGGATGTCCACTTAGTGGTTATCCCTCTTATATTTATGTAATATAATTTTTCTGAATTTTCAGATTTTCAATATGCTAGGCCACTGGTTTTAAATTGATATTTAATCAAATTAATATTCAACTTTTCACCGATATTATTTAAATGTATATATGTATATATATATATGCATGTGTTTGTGTGTACGTATATCTATGTGTGTGCGTGCGCTTACGTGTGTGTGTAAGAACATGTTCAATTGCGTTTTCTTGTGAGTTTGTATGCGTGTTTTATATGAGTCTCTCTGTTTATCTGTCTTCACATGGACACTGCCTCAAAAAATGGTTTCTGTCAATAAACTGTAACTTGGTGGTCCTCTAAATGCAAATCTGTGTAATATGCAGCAGTGTTTCCAGAAGGTATTGAAGTCGATATAGCTCACTAAATCCCTTGAAGATTTTCTCCCAGTGCAAAGACTGAAATAATTCTAATTATTGCCTCAAACATAGTCCTTTTTCCAAGCTAAGTATATGCAATTATCAGAATCTGTATTTCAATTCAATTGTTACACTACGGAAAAATGGAAATTAATGTTGACCTCGGAAACTTGTGAACTTAGATCCTAAAACCTTGTGGCTATTACAGAAAAAAAAAACAATGGTTTGATGAAGAAACTTATGAATATATATATAGGATTTACCTGTGTGTGTATGTGTGTTTCTTTATGCCAGTGTTTGTACCTGCTTGTATGTCTGTGGAGAGAGTACACATGCCGCTGAATATACCAAGATGCACTGCATTAAATAGAAGAACTATTGAGAAAAATCAATGCATTAACATTATCATTAAAGATTCGGTGTAAAATTAGTTACATAAATTTTCGCCAATTCTTAATATAACACTCGTATCATGTAGCATAGATCCATGGCTCTGATTATAGCTGTATTTTTAGCTTAGTGGTCGCCATGATATTACAGACTGTGGCAATTACGTTGGGTGGTTTATCAGTGTTCGCTACAGGAATTACTTGTCTGCGCAGAAAATATACTTCAAACATTGAATATGGAAATAATAGTGATTGCTTTAACCAAAATTATCGTTCACTAATTTATCTTACCTATTATGCAAATTTGAAAATGCATGAGACCAACTTTAGAAGGAGAACAATATAAATTACTAGATATTTCCTCTTTCAGTACAGATGATTGAAAATAAAATGAATGTATTTGATCTCCGAATGTTAACATGTGATGAATTGTATCGATGACGTCATATGTGAAACTATCGTGTAAATAATGTATTACTGTTTTAGCCCAACGACATCATGATAATGAGTCTCAATGTGAAATCAAACCAAATATGGTGACCAGGTTTTCCTTTCCATTGTGAAATGTTTTATCAAGATGTGGTTTGAGATATGGCTGGTTTATGTTTCTCTAGCTCGAGCAAATGATGTGCTGTATATACATATATACATATATATATATAGAGAAGTTTTCGGATAGATCATAGTCTGTATCGATACGAACTTTAGAGGGTCTTCTTTTATACAAATTACGTTACTATACTACACGTAATTATAATGACTAACAATTTGCACGATGAATTACAACATATCAGAAGATGTTACCACTGCAAATTTGAAAATTAAATTGAATAGTTAAATTATAGGATTATTTCGTTTTATTTTTTTTTTCTCAGTGTTATTTGATTGTTTATTTGGGAACTACGCCGAGACATTTCAGAAGAATGAATGTGTATGAAAACATGTTATACGCCTACATCATTGATGAAGCACAATGTTACACTGTCGAGAAATGCCAACAAACGAGGTAAAAACGTGTAGTATCATATACATATATTTACTACTATATATTCGTATATATATATATATATATATATATATATATATATATATATATATATATATATATATGTGTGTGTGTGTGTGTGTGTGTGTGTGTGTGGGTGTGTGTGTGTGTGTGTGTGTGAAATATATATATATATATATATATATATATATATATATATATATATATATATATATATATATATATATATATATATATATATATATATATATATATATATATATATATATATATATATATATGTATATATATATATATATATATATATATATATTGCATACATATGAGAAGGGATGACCACTAAGGGATGACATCCATTATGCTGAAAATAGACCATCTAACGGTCAAACCAGAAAAGAAAAGAATGTTCTCTAGGGAAATTCAGCACACACCAGAACATGAACGGGCAAGACAAATGAAAATATAGAAAATAAGAATTAATCGTAGACCGGTTTCGCCATTAACACAACTTGTGTAGTGTTCTGCAAATTATATAGAATTAGAACGGACGTACTGATGAGCCACGGACGTGTTACGTAAGTAAATTTTGCGACTTGATGCGCGCCTATTCTAATGAAAGGGACCTTCGGCTGCAAAGTGGGCGTCTAGTAAACCGCCAAAAACGGTATAATATTACTAATAATTTAGCCTTAAAAACTTTGAAAAAGTATATATTGCTACGAAAAAGCCATAAAAATCGCAAAGGATATTTACTATTCCGTGAGTATGCGGTGGCTTCCTCGAATACCCTGGACCACGAATGCCGAACCGCGTATAAACAATTGCAGCGTGGAAGGTGTTTATATGTCACTTGAAAATATATATATATATATATATATATATATAGTTAAAAAAAAACATAAAAATCAATAACAAAAAAATAACAAAGTGAGGACGTGATACGGATAGTGTTATTGGACGCTCAGGAAAAGAAAGAGAGAGAGTATGACGTTTCGGGCGGAGCCCTTCGTCGGAAAGACGGAAAGTTCAAAGAATGGAAAAACGGAGGAAGAGAAAATCGGCACCGATACCCACGAGGTTATATATATATATATATATATATATATATATATATATATATATATATATATATATATATATATATATATATATATATATATATATATATATATATATATATATATATATATATATATATAGATATATAGATATATAGATAGATAGATAGTTGGATAGATAGATAGATAGATAGATAGATAGATAGATAGATATATACACATATGCATATATACATATATATATATATATATATATATATATATATGTGTGTGTGTGTGTGTGTGTGTGTGTGTGTGTGCGTGTGTGTGTGTGTCTATATAGAGAGAATTATTAATGTTTACTCGCTACTACAAATAGTGATTGCGATTAAAACATATTCTAACGTTTTGTTTAAGTGGTCATTATTACGATAAGTTTCGTCAGATATCGGTTTGGTCATCGTTTATCTATGATCAAAAACTGTTTGCAAATATCGAGCGCGGTATCAGACAGCTAGCAACCTTACCGAGTGTGCCGTCTGAAATAACTGCACTACATTGCAGGTTCCTTGCCAAGATTCTTCAACATTCATTGGACAAAGCCATTTACTTGTCATTAGGTAGAGCAATTTGAATAATATCGATACTGTAGATTATCTCTTCTTAGAAGTTGCAACACTGTACAGATTGAAATGTTTAAGTACATTAAAGTACGTAGTAAAAAAATTGAAGAATGGTTTCTATTTTCTTGAGCAAGTATAACTTCCGATATTCCTTCGTCACTGTGAAATGCTTTAGGATTGTAAAGGACTGACAAATAGAAAGTAATCTACATAGCTATATATATCTGCTAGTTATAACTTAGTACACTTTCATAGAGCATGGAAATCACATATTCAGTTATGTTTACTAAGGTATGATATAAGTATTCAAATGTTCTCTATGGTCAAAATTTCTATCTTTCCTTTGTTATATAGCTGGAGAGCAAAACCGAATATTGATCAACGTCTAAATGTTGTCACCTCGGTTAACATGCTGGTTCATATATTATCGCCTTCAGTATGATAGCATTTGACAATGATATTTGAATTACTCGAAAGGAAATGCTCCTTTCTTTTTTTTTAATATTTGATCGTTTTTCCATTATACTTTAGAGAAAAATCAAAATGTTTACACGTCGACAATTTTTAAAATTTCATTACACTTGACAATTTTACATCATTGCTTTCATATAAATTGTTACATGCTTCCATGTCTTTTGGTTTTGTGTATACAACTATGCTACAATTTTTGCTTGATGGCTTTCAAGTAATGGATACATTTTGATTGTGTTTCAAAGTGTATGTTCTTTAAAAAATAATAGCATTTATAACTTGCCTCCTATTTTGGGTGAAAAAATTCATTCACTACACACAATTCTTTGTATCAAAATTTACGTTTTTATAAAGAAAAATGTATATATTTCTCGTTTCTTTTATAATATTATTTTATTTTGCAGCGTTTTTTTTTATTATGCATATAACTTGCGTTCAAATATTTCAACATTTGCTTTATATTTTTCTCTTTATATTTCTGTTTCTTCTATTTTCGTTTCTTTTAATCAAGACAACAGAATACTTTCTCCTTCCTTTAACACGTCTCCATTGTTTCAGTTTTCTTTTCACTTTATTTTATTTCACTTCTAAGTTTTTATGAAATTTACTAAGGAAATCAACATGTTCTAGACAGATTTATTTATATTTGTTACCTTTAAAGCGCTTTATAAGAAAATATGGTTCTGTTTTACAAACGCCTAAATTCTCAGATCTTTTCCAATTATATTTGTAGCTTCTATTTGGTATACTTTGATGTAGAATATAATTAAAACATGTAAAACATGATGTAGAATATAATTAAAACGTCAGTATGAGCTTTTGAGTCATACATGCAGGACAAACGTTGTAGTAAAGAATTGAAAGTAGTAGTCAAATTGAAATAGATTTAATTGCCATAGAAATACAGACACTGAGGGTGTTTACCTTCCTTTTTAAAGATAATTGACAAATATTAAAATTCAAATATTCCCACAAAACACAAACTTATATGATATATGCATTTCAAGAAATTAAGATATTTCTCTGTTCAGGTATTCACATTATACACCTGAGGAGTTAGGGGAAAAAATCAATTCGTCTTGGAAACCATAAGTTATCACCCTGTGGGATTATTACGTAATGTCTTAATACTACATTCCATGGATTATATTTGTTTGGTGCCTAATACAGCATACCATCCACATTCACCCTCACAGCAGTAAATTAGCAAAGTACTAATTTCCATTCGAGACTTCTAAACATAATTTGAGATGGAGGACCAACTCGTGTATTAAATGATGAGTTCAGGCATGTATATTTTCAGTGCAAAATAATGTAGAACTAGTTTATTTCTTAAAGTAAACACTACTAAAAAAAAACAAAGAAACAATTTCCTTAAATATCGCTTTAGATGCTTCGTGTAGATATAAAGTTTGTTATCATTGATACATCAATTCTTTCCCTTCCCTAAATTTTGTTGTCTTTTTTTATACAATGAAATGCGATTATATATAATTATAATCAAGATAAATTTTACGCCCACAAATTTAATATGCATGCTCTATGTTACGACCAATGAAGTTAATTAGCAAAAAATATTGAATGCCTCACAATAGTTGTGTAATATATGCTTTTCACCAGTATTACTTGTTAATGAACGCTTGCTTAATTATATCATATTCCGACGCCCTTATATATAAGTTAGATATTATGTTGACACACAAACAAACACATAAACACACACAGAGAAACACTCACACAAACATCTCAAATACGTACATATATGATCATATGTATGTGTGTGTGTGTGTGTGTGTATATATATATACATACACAGAGATACATGCATACATACATATTTTCATATGGACATACACATATTATGTATACTTACCGATGTGAGATAAACTTTACTAAATTACGCATGTGAAACTTGTGAAATGCATCAATAAATGAAAGATCACGTGTCATGTCATCTATCTCTGTTGCCTTAGTGACTTTCACGCGATTATTCTTTTTAATATGCGTTGGAATCTAATGAAGCTTCAGAGCTTACAAATATATAATCATATTAATGTTGGCGAAGTGATTCCATGTCATACTTCGAATTCTGCGCATCGTCTTGTTGAACCATATTCACTTTCTCAACGAAATATACATTTCTCATTTATCTCTGCGGAAGTTTACTCCTTTAAACTATAAATCTAGCATTTTAACCCATCAACTGAAGAGCTTAGATTGAAGTCGTCTAAATAGTATATTTGCTATTGAACAAAGTTATCTACATTTGCATGTCTCTAAATCATGGGACATTTTGTTAACACTTTTAAAGAATATTTTAAACAAATGCATATCTGATTAAATCGTAATTAAATGTTGACACGAATATAACTTATCATTTGCTGTTGGGCTACTTGCACGTGGGTAACACGGTTAAACGACGCATAGTGTATTTTATTGCTAATGTTTTCTTATAGCAACGTTTTTGCATTATCCTGTCATTTAAAAACCATATCAAAGTGTCAAAGATTTATGTATTGAATGATAGATTTCATTATATATTGCTCTCATCATAAAGGAAGATGGAATATTCAAAATTCAAGGATGTGAAATAGTCTTAGAATTAAATGGAATATATTATGTTCTCCAATAGTTCTTTAAAACGAAATAAGTTTACGTCACTCATTTTTATAACCATGAATAATATCATCATATGAATTTCGTCAAAATGATAAGTATATGTACTTTACACGGAATATTCGGGTTAAGGCTTTTCTTATGTATCTTTGTTTCAAGAACAGCTCAATGCAATGATTATTGGTCAACTGTGTTAGGGAATATAAAAAGGAAAATTGTGCTTTAGAAGAAGTTAGCTGATATGTAGGGTAGAAAGGTATCTGAATGTTGAGAAAAACTTCTCGGTATCATGATGATTGGCGCCGACATTTAAAGTTTCGATATCGTGAATGCTGCTCAGTGGCCTATCAACACTTTAAAGTCTGATGTGACATGGATAGCTGCAATGGAGACTATGAAAACGTGACCAGCAGAGAGGGATACAAATGACGATTTGTCTATGTCTGCACGGCGAAGCTCGACCAATAAGTGATGAAATGGCCTTAGGTCCAGGTCATACAGCTATGGGAAACTGTTTGGGATTGCGGTCAATCCCTGGCTGGTGAGGATTGTTAATGGAGAGCCATATGTGGTAGCAATATTCTGCTCCTGGACATTCTTCCAGAAAATGTCAGATGTGTTTGTCGGATAATTTCTTGAACTCCAATATCTAAAAAAAAAACACCATCTGACCGCTTATTTCCCCTAATTGTAATCCCATGGAGTATTGTGTGTGTGTGTGTGGGGGGGGGGCACATTTGAGAAAGGCAACATTCACTCTGCCTGAAACACCAATGCCAATCTGGTGGCCGATACCGTTGAGGTGTTCGATATACCCAGGGACACAATGTGGATCTCATGTGTCAGGCTCCAAAGACGTTTCGAGGCTTTGGTGGAAGGCGAGGGCGTACATTTTGAGTCAACTGTTATCTCCCAGCTATAATTTAGTCAATATTTTTCATTTCTTAGATACATTTATCTTTGGATGGGATATATTTTTTTTGCAAACTGTCAAATTTTGTCCGAACACACACACACTATATATATATATATATATATATATATATATATATATAAATATAGATAATGTATATATATATATATATATATATATATATATATATATATATATATATATATATATATATATATAGAGAGAGAGAGAGAGAGAGAGAGAGAGAGAGAGAGAGAGAGGAAGTGAGATAGAGAATGAAGTGGATTTAGATAGAGGTAGAGGAGTTATCCTGTTTTCGCTGTTTGTAAAGACTGTCAAAATGCAAGTCTCCCCTATTTAGGTCATATATTTTCTGTATTTTTTGTATTCCATGTAAATCTGTTCTACACTAATTTATTTTAATCTCGATTTCAACTTAGACTGCTAACCCAGTATTATTTATGTTTTATTATTATCAAGTGTTGTAATCAATGTAAGAAAAAACGATTCCATGAGTGCGTCAGTATGTCCTTGGGGGATAATTATATTGATTTCGAAAATGTTAATTTGGCTGGTTATCAAGTGTAACATTTCTTGCTGAAAGGGACGTTTAGATAGGAATAGCGTCACTTAACTATGTGTTCATCACTGAGTTATCATACTTGCATATTTAGAGTAAGAGCCGTCTTACATGAGATAATATATTCCTAGATATATTCCTAATCTCTGGGGATTGCTTTCCTGTTTAGAAATACTCTATCCTGTAGATTTATAGTAATGTCGTCGATGCTAGCTAGCTGCTGATGATTACCCTGTAGTTATATGTGTAGGCAACTCTTTTAACAATTTGTCTGCCCTATGATAGGTTAGATATTAGTCTATTTTTACGGGATTCCGAGCTCATAAGTATTATTCTTATTTATATGATTCCTTCGTTTCATTAGTGCTATATTCAATTAAAGTCTAATGCAATATCCACAAAGTTATACATTATTAGGTTGCTACAAATTGTAATATTTCAAAAGGAAAAATAATCCATGAATAGGTATACCAACTCATATCTTTCTCCTTCCGTGCTATCACATTTGGGTTGCTGGATATCATGTTTGCACAATCCTCTGCTATTACAGAATGTTTCACAATTTCACTGAGGAAAAAAGAAAACAGACAAAAACAAAATTAATTCATTCCTGTATACAAATATCGATGCGTTTGCATTCCTGTATATAAAACACAACAATTAATATTCGACAATAATTACAAAAACTGATTCTATGTAGCACTCAATAACATATTTTCTGTAGTTATATTTAAAGTAATAATTTCCTAGTAGTATTCATTCATGTTTGCATGATTAACGAACTCACTTGAAAACGGAAAATCTAGATAAGATAAATAAGTATCTAAACATCCTATTTAAATATCCTATTTGAAAAATAAACGAAATGTGTATGTTTAGCAAATTTTAAAATGATTTACTGCATACAAGCTACCTGATATTGATAACATTACTACTGTACATTCTGAAGCAACATTTTAATCTGATGGGAAATATTCTGCTATATTGTATCTTTATATAATCTATTATTCTAGTCGCTCAAAGAGAACAAGCAAGGACTTTATCTTTCGCCACTGACATATTTTTGACTTGAATATTTGTATGTGTCATATACACTAACATCTCGTCACCTATTCGTAGTTGTAAAGCTTTTACTAGATTGCTGAATGTTGAATATAATATCTGTCAAGGGAACTTTTGAAAGATGTGAATTATGTATAGCGTATGTCATTGTGTAGAATTACTAGGCTTTAGTTACAATTATTTACGATATTCTGCTTGGTATAAAACTTTCGAAATTGCTGACCTTTTCTTTTTTCCCCACATACCCTACGTCAAATTATCCCACTAACATGGCGGCATCGTGTATGACTCTGTAAACTTAAGTTAGCTGAACGTTAATGTCATTACTTATGATAATGTATTGTTGAAAGAACGTCTGAGGTGAACAATACATACTACTTTTAATTTTAATAAATAAAACATAAAAGAAATAATGGTATAGTTCATAATGGTATAATTTGTTAAGCTTGATTCTTTCCTTCTTATTATATTTTGAAAGTTAGAGTGGTGATGTCTTTCTCGTTATTTTCACTAATTGTGTAAATACGTGGTGTGATAAATAAGTAATCGAACTCTTTCTATAGTAACGAAACTAAAGCACGGAGAGTAAAGCTACTTGGCACAGATTGACCGTGAACTCTGCCGTGCAGGAACACTACGTTTTAAAGTTCTAGATTCCGATGTTTACAGGAGTGCTTGAAAGAAAGATGTGTAGCGTGCGATCACCACATTGACCATGTCAAAGAAAGTTCTGCAGAGAAACCGCTTCAAATTTTACCAGAAGCTTGGAGATACCTGCTCAGAGACCTACGGAAAGGTTTCAAAAAGTATTCATCGTTTTCGATAAAATCAAGATGTTGTGCAACTGAAACTCGAGTGTCATTTTGGTCAGCTGAAAGCAGTTTTGGCACAAGCTTGACGGACACGCGTCTCATACCCAAATTTTCAGTGATAATGGACCGAATAGAACCGTAACTAATACGCACATAGTGATTCCACGATTTTTCTCACGCACATCTGCGGCGTTTTTTTCAATTCAGCTGATTGCAGGACTCTCAGACCTTTCGTCAATATCGACGTTTTTCGAAACATCTGAACCACTAGTACACTTCTGCGCGGCTCATGCATCCCTCTCCATAGACTTTCTACTACTTTGAGTACGCCTCTGAGCAGGTACCACCATGACAACTTTCTCTGCCATGGTAAATGCGACGATCACATGTTACACATCTTCCACTTCTACTGTTTACAGCAGAAGTGAGCTAGGACGTTAAAACATAGTCCACAGTTAGAATAGAGTTGAAGGTCAATCTTTGTCAAGCGGCTTTATTCTGCGTTTTTTTTTATAGCTTCGTTTCTTTAGCAACAGTTTTCATGCTTAGGTCTCGTATATTTCGAGACAAAGTGAAATTGCAAAAGGATTATATGGCACAAAATTATATTAAAGAATTTTTGATAATGTAGAGCATGCTAGCAATAAATGAAACTTTCTACGGTATACTGGCGCCGAGAGTATAATAAACTGCTACGTTACATTCTGCTCTATTACGCAGAGTACCAAAGATTGTGACTCGTGTGCAGGCACACATTCGCAAGGGATTTCGAAGTTTCGGTGAGCTAAACCATGATCACATGGTGCGATGATGGCTTAGCTGGCCGAAACATTGACTTTACTGTCAATACTTTGAACGATCAGGTGTCAGTCGGTATTATTACTTCAGGTAAATGAAATAATCACCAGCCATCCACGGTGAGAAATGCTGCACAATTTTCATTTAGAACTTCAATCAATGTTGCCTCTCCTTTGCGCTTTTAATGAAATAAATGTACGTATGATTTATTCGTACAAAAACCTTGCAAGTATATGTGAGCTTGTATATATATATATATATATATATATATATATATATATATATATATATATATATATATATATATATATATATATATATATATATATATATATATATATATATATATATATATATATATAGGCCTAGGAGTGGCGGTGTGGTATGTAGCTTGCTTACCAACCACATGGTCCCGGTTTCAGTCCCACTGCGTGGCATCTTGGGCAAGTGTCTTCTACTATAACCACGGGTCGACCAAAGCCTTGTGAGTGGATTTGGTTGACGGAAACTGAAAGAAGCCCGTCGTATATATGTATATATATATGTGTGTGTGTGTGTGTATGTGTGCGTGTGTATGTGTATGTTTGTGTATCTGTGTTTGTCCCTCCCAACAGCGCTTAACAAATGATGCTGGTGTGTTTACATCCACGTAACTTAACGGGTCGGCAAAAGAGCCCGATAGAATAAGTACTAGGCTTACAAAAAAAAGCTCTGGGGTCGATTTGTACGACTAAAGGCGGTACTCCAGTATGGCCACAGTCAAATGACTGAAACAAGTAAAAGAGTAAAGAGAGAGAGAGAGAGAGGGGGGAGAGAGAGAGGGATATATATATATATATATATATATATAGAGAGAGAGAGAGAGAGAGAGATAGAGAGAGAGCGAGAGAGTCAGACAGATAGGTATTTAAATAAATATACGAATATCAATCTATCTCCCTCTGTCTAATGTTCTTTATGTTGCCTGTCTCGTTTCTCTATTTGGTTCTTTCGTTGTTCGAAGAAAGAGTTCGTTTTGCCTGTTTTTGTTTTTTATTCACGTTATTTTAACGTCCTGTACACATATATTCATGTATATATACATAAATATGTAGGTATGTACATATATGTATGTATATATGAATATATATATATATATATATATATATATATATATATATATATATATATATATATATATATATATATATATATATATATATATATATATATACATATATATATATGATTTATATCATTATATATACACATACATATGCATATATATAATATAGAGGTACGTATCTATCAATACACACACACACACATATATTTCCATAAACACATACATATCTATCAATAATCACACATACACATACGCATTCGCATGCACACACACACACACACACACACACACTGAGGGAGGCGGAGTGCGTTTGCAAAGGAAAACAAATTCATGGGTCAATTCTTAGAGATACTCTATGAATTAGAAGTGGAAAATCTTTCTTTCTTCGCGCAAAATTAAATTTTGTTAAACAGTCAACAAGGGATCTTCCTATCAAACGTATTCATAAACACATCGAAATATGTTTGGTCATTGTGATGTATTGGTTAACAATGAAGATTGTCAAACATTCAGCAATTCAATTTCTATTAGTAAAATACGTATGTCATTCATTTCATCGGCTAAATCCCTGACGTTTCCCTGTTTTCATTCCCGGCACTAAATTATTATCGAAATATATATGGAGTTTAAATGACAATTATTATAAAACCAATTGTTCGCTTACTGAACCAATGGCCCTTCATATTTAATGCTCTATATTGTGCAATCTTTGTCTCTCCGAGGAATATTAAATCCCATTTTGTATCAGGAAACAAATACCAAAATATGTGCTTATTTTAACATTAATCCATAGTCAGGCATGATTCTTAATTACTATTGAAAAAGCCGACGAGTAATGTTTCAATAAGAATCATCACGTGATTATAATTGTGATGATGATGATGATATAATAATAATAATAATAATAATAATAATAATAATAATAATAAGAAGAAGAAGAAGAAGAAGAAGAAGAAGAAGAAGAAGAAGGAGAAGAAGTCGAAGCAGAAGAAGAAAGAATAACTGTCTTAATTTGCGAGTGTGTGTGTGTGTGTGTGTGTGTGTGTGTGTGTGTGTGTGTGTATGTGTGTATGTGTGTGTGTGTGTGTGTGTGTGTGTGTGTACATATACATGCATGCACATGCATGCATTTGTATGTCTGCTATGATTGTGCGTTATATATTGATATAATAATTAACTTTCTGCGCAATGACTGCGAAGTGTTAAGCGAGAACTATGAACCTAACTTGAATTCTATTAAAGAGAATCTGTTGTTGCCTAGTGACAAGTATTCACCGAAATTAATAAATATGTATCGCCATCTATACATTTAGTTACTCATTAATTACTGATCGTATTCCTTTTGCATTACAATGAAATACTTTTCTGTATTCTCACAGTCTCTGCTTTCATCAGCCTTTGTATATTTCAATATATCTTCCTACCTTTCAGTGTTCACCTTTCTTCCCCTCGTTGGGATAGTCTAAGTACTTTGTATTCTCTCTTTCTGCCTTAAGCTTTATTATACATATTTATTTTATATGCCCTTTAGCACTTACGCGTCTTAAATTTTAAACCTAAAAATCACCTGCTACGAATGTATAGGCCTGAAATATTTGCGTTATTTCTCATGTGATAATGTCATATTTTCGACACCAAATAAATTTATTCAACTTTAGATAACTTCTCCACTCCATATAAAATTATTTTATCAACAATACGAAACATTTCCCACATGCAATCTAAACAGTCAGAAAACGAGTCACTGCACGACGGTGGAGCCTATCTGTAGATTGGGCAGAGGTGTTATACTATCCACTCTTTAGGAAACTATATCTTAATGTTTTTTCTCTCCCAGAATTCTGATGGTAAAAAAAAAACAAAAACAAATTAAATATCAACAGTAATGAATTTGCTAGTCTTCAAGGACTGACAACTAACTTTGTTTCTATACGAACTTACTAGCATGTCATTTACAAAACGTAGGTGTGCTGAACATCTTTCAGACATTGGTAAGAACATTATTGTTATTCTATATATTTACTCAGGTATATAGATGTAAATTCCTATTTTCCTTCTCGCATGTTTTATCGCACACAATTATTCATTCAAAGTTGAAATCGAACATACGCTCTTTTTTCCCATTGAACTATTAATCTATTCACTGCATTACATTAAATTCATTTCTGCATTTCTTTGTTTTCTAACGGCGTATTTTCCAATGCATTTCACTCCTCGTTTGCAGATTTTCAGTGAAAGGAGTCTATCTGAGCTCAAACTTTTAGGTATTCATTTCAGGTAACAGAGAAGTTGTACAAATAGTTTAATTAAATAAAGATCATTTTAAGCTGACAACCTTCCACTAGTATATAGGTTGGGCAGAGCCAGTTGATTAACTTGATGTTTAAAGCTGGTACAATCAGACCAGAATAAATCCAAATTTATCCTTGAAGGCGTTTAGGTTGAGAAACATGCAACTAGTTAAAACTAACATTGAATGTATCCTCAAAAGTTGGTTGTATTTATTGTAATGATCTGAAAAGGAATGATTGTAAAGTTCACAACGTGGCTATTTCAATACAACACATGACCTCATATTTCTATATCAGAAAGAGAAAATGCATACACTTCAAAAGTGTATGGACGTTGAGATTAGATGTGGTTCAGGAAAATAAATAAACAGGGAGATAAATGCCAACTAGTCAGGCACTGCAATAAGAAGCATGGCAAGTGTCAGTTGGTATTATTACACCGCGTGACAGAAATAACCAAGTCCCCGCCTCCAACCGAGCAAAACTTTCAGTTGAATATTCGATCATTTTGGCCTCTCCTTTGTTCTTTTAATAAAATATAAGTTTCGAAACCCAAACAAAATTGTTCGGAATATCTTTTATATTTTGTATGATCGTTAATTGACTGCGAATGTTGAAGTATTTACGAATATATGATGCATCTTATGCCTTCGAAAGGAATCACAGCATAAATTTCATCACTGATGTATGATTTAGCTACTGAACGACTCAAAATTTGAAGTTTTCTGATCAAAGACATCTAGTTCATATTCTTTTCGTTTATCAAGGACTATATTTTCTAAATTGCACTTTCTGGTTTTATAAGAAGGTATGATGTAGTAGATTTGGCTGCTATTTATAGGATATCAATTGACCAAATAGTATGTAATATAGTTTCTTGTCAGTGGTAATCTTTTAAAAATCATTATCATATGTGATTAATAGCTTCGCTCTTGTCATACAGTATGAATACCAATTACGTGGCTCTAGACGAGATCACTTGAATATTATTAAATAATATTGTTAAAATCTGAATGAATAGATTTTGAAGGGGAAACCAAATGAAAGTTGAGGACCCCAGAGTCAAGAAAACCTTAAATGAAAATGTAAGATAGTTTTCACTCTATTATGCAATTTATGATCAAAAGTACAATAAGAAGAAATGAGAAATAAAGTTTCATATCTACTGATGAGATTCACAATATTGGTCAAAGCAAACACGTGCCTTTCCCAAGCTCAGATATGCATTTAATGAATGGTTGTTTTAGCGACAGAATTAAATCAGGAAACAACAACATGATGGATGATAATTACATGCACATTCCTTTAATTAATATACGAAGCAAAAACTTGATAAATTTAATTGAAAATAGTCTGCACTTAATGCTTTGAACATAGCTAAAACTTAATCAGCATTTGCAAGGTCATATATAGTGGCAGCGACTGCGTAAATGAAACTGTGTGGAGGATTACAATATAAATATTCCTGTAGTAGTGAATTGATGTACTTCGTAACTAAAAAATGTGTCAATTTATTTCCGTTAGGTTTGTTCATTATTTGGATATATTTCAAACTAATGCTTGTAGTAATTTACTGAAAATGAAAAAAAGAAGAACCAGCTTTTTAAAACCAACGACGAAGAAACAAAAGCAAAAGAAATCATTCTCAAATCATTTCCTTCGATATATATATATATATATATATATATATATATAGGTCTATATATATATAGGTCTATATATATATATATATATATATATATATATATATATATAGATAGATAGATAGATAGATAGATAGACAGACAGACAGATAGATAGATAGATAGATAGATAGATAGATAGATAGATAGATAGATAGATAGATAGATAGATAGATAGATAGATAGACAGATAAAGAGAGCGAGAGAGACAGAATGAGAGCGAGAAGGAAAACGGGAGAGAGCGAGAGCAATAAGGAAAGAGAGAGAGAGAGAGAAAGGGAGAGAGAGAGTGAGAGAGACAGAGAGAGAGAGAGAATGAGAGTGAAAAGAAAAGCGGGGGAGAGAGAGAGCGCGAGAGCAATAAGGCAAGAAAGAGCGAGAAAGAGAGAGAGAGAGAGAGAGAGAGAGAGAGAGAGAGAGAGAGAGAGAGAGAGAGAGATAGAGAGAGAGAGAGACAAAGAGAGAGAGAGAGAGAGAGAGAGAGAGAGAGAGAGAGAGAGAGAGAGAGAGAGAGAGAGAGAAAGAGAGCGATGTCTCTTAGATCATGACTGTTCAATAACCAAAGAATTTCATGTTAACAACATAAGTAACCAAGAATCAGAGAATGAAAATCAATATGTTACAGAAACTTAATTAATGAGCTACTTTGAATGTGTTATTTAAATACTGCTAATATATTCAACTGATAAATTCAATAATTTCATATATCCCGATCCACACCGAAGAAATACTGCTAGATGTAATCTGATTTTTATGTGATATTGATCAAAACATGAACAATTAAGGTCGTAAATACATATAATTATCATTGAATACTAGATATATTGATAAAGTGAAAAAGGTGTACGCCTGAAAATGAGTATGTACATTTTATATATATACATATATTCGTGTACTCTGAAGGCGCATGGCTCAGTGGTTAGAGCGTAGAGCTTACGATCGTGAGGTTGTGAGTTCGCTTCCCGGACTGGGCTGCGTGTTGTGTTCTTGAGCAAGACACTTTATTTCACGTTGCTCCAGTTAACTCAACTGTAGAAATGAGTTGCGACATTATTGGTGCCAAGCTGTATCGGCTTTTGCCTTTCCCTTGGATAACATCAGTGGTGTGGAGAGGGGAGTCTGGTATACTTGGGCGACTGCTGGTCTTCCACAAACAACCTTGCCCGGACTTGTGCTTCGGAGGGTAACTTTCTAGGTGCAATCCAATGGTCATTTATGAACGAAGGGGGTCTCCTCATATTCGTGTAAACCTTTATGTGTATATACTTAAAGCTACATAGGTGTATCTTCACAGACGTGCACATTCACATGGGTAGACATACAGAAAATGGTCAAATGGTGAGCATGAAGATAGATAAATAGGTAAAGAGAAAGCGAGAAGGGGAGGGAGCAAGAGAGACAGAGAGAGAGAGAGAGAAATTGAGGAAAGAGTTCTTTTTTAAGTAATGTGTTATACTGCAAATCAGCATGCCAATTCTATGTGCAAATTGAATACAACCTGGTAATTGGAATTAATATATTCTATTGAATGTTCATTTTGCTGTTTTGGACACCTGGTATGTGTTCAGGGGAATAAGTGAGTTAAAGAAATATATTAGCACTTTTAAGATGTAGTTGGATCTGGTAAGTACTTAATAAGACAATGATACAGCTCTTTTTATATTACAATTTCGTTGGAGCACATAAAGAAAACTTAGTTATATCTGGGTACTCATTTTGGGACATTTGTATACTTTGGTAGGCACTTTCAGAGATAGACACGTGGTGGAGGATTCGCTGAATTGGCGTCAGATAATCAGTGATATGGCAGATTTCCGAATAAAGTTACATGAGTTATTGACATATCGTGTGAACAAATCCGTCTCGCAATGCCAACTTGCAATGCGATTTGCACTTCAGTTCATGTATCTACCTAAGCATCGTCGTTTAATTTTAACCGGATTATAGGTGGGAAATAATTTCGATATATATGCAAACAAGAATTGAATAGCTTTCATTTGTACATGGTTCAAGTTGTGCTTAAGCGCGTATTCAGAATTAACAGCGGGCAGTGATTTGAGGTTCATTCAAAATACGTGACTTTCTTTACAGAAATTAATTAGATCAGTTTTCCTTGTGGCAGAAAATGCAGAGCGTTGCAGTTTATGCACTATCTCCCGGGTTAGTATTGGAAATTGACAAACGCAAGAAAATTGCTATTTGGGGGCATGTTGTTTCCTCGATTCTGTAGCACCCCAATGCAGCGTGACTGGGAAGAGAAGTTTCTCTTGAGACTATATCAGAAAGACTACGTGTTGTGGTTTGCTTATATTTTCCTTCGACACAATTGACTGTTTTGAATCTTTTGCACCGCGTGATATCAGCGCATAATGTTGCATGGAAGATCTATAAGACGACTGAATTTGAAAGATAAGACAACTCATCATTAAAACCATACCTCACTTGTGTCTTGTCATGATAAGGTAGAAGCATGTTGCATGTTAAAAACCTCTATGACATCCAATAGAAATATAGAATAGTTTGTTATTGTTATCTGTGCCTAGGTGTGCCATTGTACTAGACTTTTTTCAGAGGAATTTCTTATGCAACTTCTACCCAAGAGTGACATTCAGGAATTGAATTCATGTTGGTTTTTAAAGGCTTTATATACGATGAATCCATTCAAAATATGCCAAATTAAAGGTATGGCAACAGTTGATCTAGTTAGTGTACAGAGCTCACCTTCATAAGATCAAAGCTTACCGTTGCTGAGTTGGACATCAATCAATTCCCGTTACTCCGTTTAGTCAGGTGAAAAGGAGCCAGATGTGTGCTGAAGCTATCACTCTCTAGTATTACAGCAGTTGTCAGGCCTTCCAACTAGATCATATGCGAGAGGGTGGGGCGAAAGATATCAAAATGTAGCCACGATCCAACTAAAAAATTAGGGAAAAATACGTATGTATGTTTCTTTGTATGTATGTATGTATGTATGTATGTATGTATGTATGTATGTATGTATGTGTGTGCGTGAGTGTCTGTGCATGCGTGTGTGCATGAATATATGTGTTTGCGTGTGTATGTATGCATAAATGGGTTTTTGTGTGGGTGTTTGGACATAAAATACGTGGAAAACAATATTCTAGACAATACGTTGTTTCTTATAAAACGTAATTTTATTCCAATACTTCTAGAAATATATTTATTCAGGTTTATATTAAATGACCTTGAACAATTTTGGTATGTTTAATATAATAAGATAGCTGTGTCAAGCTTGCAAAAAAATGTAGGTATACAAATTGACTTGTATTTATTTCATGTTTCCACACGTAAGAAATAATACATGTACTATTGCATTTGATGCATTCAACAATTGTGACAATGGATCAATACATTCCAGCCTGTTCTCATATACGAACGTGATTCTATTTTGTTAGCTTGTGTGTTGCATGTACTTTTCTATACTTCACAACACGTCAATCCACAGACGTGAACCAAATATTAATTTGATGCATATGTTATCAAACATTAGGAAATATATAAAATTTTCTAACGTGCTGGAATGGAATATGCTTACAAATATTTTTTAAACTCCTTTATTATATTTCACATTATTTTAAGTAATGTTTTAATTACCGTTTTTGAATTTACATATACCACAGCCATACAGTCTCAAATAACTACCCATCGGATTTAGATTGAAGAAACATCGGAATTTTCGATATGTTATAGATGTATAACAGCACATTTGATATGAAATTATACTAACTAGATACCAGAGTCCGTATCAATGCCAAGAATTTATATATTTCCTTACACCAATAACGATTTTATCTAGTGAGACTTTGTAAATCTTCGAATTTATTGCATGTATTTCTCGTCCATTAACTTGTCAGTCTCAGAAGTATGGAAGACAATTTAAAACTGAGGCAATATCATCCCTTAAATCAACCAAATGTTGAGGGATTAACTAAATCTATTAATACATGTAGATTTGAGCTCCAAGTCTCTCTGAAGATCCCCGTTCTTTATTATATTGTCGATAACAGCAATCATTTCTTGGTTTCTATAAGTTTGAGCATTTTATGATAACAGATGGACTGTAATCCTCCACACACACACACACATGAAATTATACATAAGTGGCCTGTGAATTTGGTCCGTCAACGGTTATCTTCTACAATTCTATTTAATTAGGTTGCTACTGAGCAACCTAATTCAGTCCATTTATTCAAATATACTACTTTCGCCACAGATTCCCAGCATTTCTTACCAAACACTTGCAAATTTAATAAGGAAAAGTATTTGTGTATTACTTGCTATATTTGTAGCAATAAAGAAATACTCAGTATCACTTAGAGAATGGTATCCGAATCTAACGAAGAATTACAATTAAATTTATTACACATATTTTGAAACTGAGTCACTTCAAACTTAGTATTCTTTTCTATACATGAAAATATTACATATTCTGAAACAAACTTTCGAGCCCAAATATATTTTGCTTCCTTACACACATATTAGCCCCTTCTAACAGGAACTCTCTTCAAATGTGCGTATTTGAATAGAAATACAGGTACTAGAAGGTTGGAGAGCAGGGCGATATTAACTTATCATAGTTAGAGCTATAGTCAAGAAAACCCACTCTATTTAATAGTATATCACCTCTGAGTAAGGTATTCTATATCACATGCAACTGATTAATATCGATTTCAAATTTTGGCACAATGCCAGCAATTTCGGGAGAGGGAGAAATTTGATTACATCCAACACCAGTACTCAATGTGTACTTTTTTATCGACAGGGAAAGTCGACCTCGGCGGAATTTGAACTCAGAACGCAAATACGGACGGAATGCTACTAAGCATTTTGATCGGCGTAATAACGATCCTGCTACCTCACTGCGTTACAGTTGATTACTCTTTATGAGTTACGATGATGACAGATTTCTAACACGGAAATTCATACGTTTCAAATTTACTCTTCGGATATATATTCCAGGTGAACTTGAAAATCTTTATGCAACAATTAAACCTAATAGGACAAAAGCCATCAAAACTTGTTTCGAGGGTTGAGTGGTAAGTAGCTTGCTTACCAAACACATGCTTTCGGGTTCAGTCCCACTGCGTGGCACTTTGGGCAAGTATCTTCTACTGTAGCCTCGGGCCGACCAAAACCTTGTGAGTGGATTTGGTAGACGGAAACTGAAACAAGCCCGTCGAATATATATATATATATATATATATATATATATATATATATATATATATATATATATATATATATATATATATATATATATATACGTGTGTATGTGTGTGTGTATGTGTATTTGTGTGTGTGCATTTGTTTCCTACAACATTGCTTCACAGCCGATGCTGGTGTGTTTACGTCCCCGTAAGATGGCGGTTCGGCAAAACAAACCGATAGAATAAGTTCTAGGCTCACGAAGAATAAGTCCTGGGGTCGATTAGCTCGACTAATGGCGGTGCTCCATCATGGCTGCAGTCAAGTAAAAGTGTAAACGAGTAACCTGTAAATAGTCACTATGTAGTTCCTCTAAGAAGAAAATTACACCATGCTCTGTCTTCATTGGTAACTATATTGGATAACCTAGTAAAACATTTTTTTAATTCTGAAATTGTGTTATTAGTTTTCACAGGATGGAAGTATTTTTCTTGCATATATGAACATAAACCAGGACAAAATATGATATAATAACGTTATTGCGTGAGACTGCAATCACAAATTATGGCTGCAACCAATTTAAGAATAGTTGTTATATAGAAATACTTAGTGCTTTGTTATTTGTTGCGATACATAATCTTCTACGATCGTTAATTATATAAGCAGACACTTGTTTGTAACTTGAAATACTCACACACACACACACACACACACACGCACACACACACACACACACACACACAAACACATATTGATATATATGTACATATATGTATGTATGTATGCGTGTGTGTGTAAGTGCGCGTATGTGTGTGTATGTGTGTGTGTGTATGTTTCTACACGCTTGTGTGTGTATATATGTACACGTTTGTGTGTGTATATGCGTCTGGGTATGTGTGGGTGTGTAAGTGAAAGCCATTTTACAATGCAGAATCAAGATCTAGATAATTGCATTGAATATTTGGCGTTTATAATAAATTCCAATACTGAATTAAAATGTTTCAGCTTTTGTCGTTACATGATTTCACTGAATTACCTATGTTTTCGTTATATTCTTGAAACTTAATAAGATACTTTTTTTTATTTTTAATATAACGAGATTTATATGTGTTCAGTTTTAGAAATTAAATTGAAATTATTCTAACTTTGTGAATATCGCATGGAAACTCATTCATAGCTCTGTGATAAAATAATTTGCCTTCCATCCGCTGGGAACCTAAATCAGTTGCACTAGCAAGTGTTTTCTTCCATAGATTTGGAGAATAACTAATATATTGTGAATAAAATTAAATCAACAGAGATCTTGTGAAATACATTCACACACATCTATGTGTGTGTTTTCTGTGAGTGTTTATTTGCATGTGTGAGTGTTTATTTGCATGCGTGAGTGTGCATGCTTATGAGTTCATATCTGTTCACGAGTGTCTGCGCGCGTACGATTTTTTATGCGTGTATGCATGAATGTATGTGTGTGTCCTTGTAAAATATAACAACTGATGGTAAAGCCGAAAACGTTATCTAAATGTTATGTAGTATTTCTCGAAACGACCTCACTACTCGTACTGAACTTTACATATAGATGAATTTCTTATAACCTCTACAGTTAATGTAAGCCTGTATGTATTAGTTTTGTATAAAATAAAAAAAAATGGTTGTAAACAGAAATCTCTTCCATGCTGGATCACAACTAATTATGTGTCAAGCTACCACTTATTACACAATGTATATTGAAGTCCCATGTTCGATTGTATCGTATGGCATTTTTGGAAGGCTCGTTTACTATTGATCAGAAAAAATCAAACTTTGCTTACGAAACCGGGTAGATAGAAACAGTTTAGATGTTGTGCGGATAGACTGTACAATAATATAACGGTCTTGACAGAGACGAGTATGTTAATTCTCAATGAGGTCTACTGCACGGTAAAATGTTTATAGAATATTTTCAGCCGCTCGCATGCTAACTGAATGACTAGGCCATTGAGGTCAGACATTTACCCTTAAAACTCACGAGTGTCCATTTACAACTGTTTTTGTACTTCTCATTTTTTTTTTTTTTTTTTTTTTTTTTTTTTCATAATTTGAACATCAAAGGAATTTTCATTTTATTTCAGAATTGTTAATTGTTACTCTGCGGATTTCTTTCTATTTCATTATATTTACAGTAAAGTATGTTTCCTTTTGATAAGTATTCCCAATTGCGTATATTTACCACATTCCGCAGAAACTCCATCTTCATCCAGTATGGGTTTTTCAATAATTATTTGTTTTATTTCCTAGTGTAATTCCGTTTTCTCTTGCTCTTTCTTTTTGTTTCTGCTTTTATGACTTTCATATATTACTCATTTTATCTCGAAGTTTTTCTTTAATTTTTGCTTAACATATTTATATTTATTAATGATCAGATATTTAATGGATAATTCTGATTGAAGAAGAATTGCAATGCGAGAGGTTTTTAAAAAAATCAATAAAACTGAATATTTATTTAATATTGACTCATTTATTTTCGAATGTTGTCAGAAAAACATGTGATGCAATATTTCCAACCTATTTCACTTTTCTCAT
>NC_142929.1:161026574-161036574 GCF_046866305.1 Octopus bimaculoides | reverse complement strand
TCTTTGTTACAGTGTACTGGCTATATCTAGAATTAGTTTAGCCAAAACTCTTTGTTACGTTAAATGTAAACAGTAGGCCTGCATATTCAATACTTTCGCAAACAGAGGTAGAGTTTTTAGTCGGGCAATCCTCTTGGGACTTCTGTACACGAAATTATTGTTTATACAGATGTATAGTTAATATTCGTTGTATTAAGCAGTGTTGGCTCAAAGATCTATAGTTAAATACTATGATAAAGCAAAGAAATAGAACAGTAATAACAACACTAATTGTATATTCGTTGTAGCTGCCAAGAATTTGGTAAATGTATTCAAGTTGGTCCATTCAATTTACTTGAGATGTCAATGGTTGTGGCTTTGCACAAAGTTTACTCGTCCACAATTAAAAATACAATGCACTGTCTGGGATAATATCCTATGTTTGGCTATTCCCTATTTTTTTACCTGCAAAGGCAATATGCATGCAAGTTATTTTATTACATTCTTTGTATCATCGAGTATTAGCTCAAATATATATGCTCCATAGTTCCTTATATATCAACCCTCTCTCTCGCTTTCTCTGTCTGTCTGTCTGTCTGTCTATCTGTCTGTATGTCTGTCTGTCTGTCTGTCTATCTATCTATCTATCTATCTATCTATCTATCTATCTATCTATCTATCTCTCGCTAGCTAGCTATTTATCAACAAAACATAATATCTACCTCTATTTTTCTGTCTGTCTGTCTATTTATCAATGCCTGACTGCTTATGTATGTATGTATGTATGTATGTATGTATGTATGTATGTATGTATATATGTATGTATGCGTGTATATATATATGGATGCATGGATATATGTATCTATGGATGTATGTATGTATGTATATGTATGTATATGTATGTATGTATGTATCTATCTATCTATCTATCTATCTATCTATCTATCTATCTATTCATCAATCTACTTATATATTTATCTATCATTCTTCATTTTATATAAGTCTATCTATCCATCCCCTCGCTTCTGTGACTATCAATATCTATAGCAACCTATCCATAAATAATAAATAAAATACCATATAAAATTGGACAAAATCAACTTAATCAAGAACAATCAACCTACTCCGCGTATTTCCTCGATATTCAATGAGTTATTACATATTCATAAATTCGTGTGCATTTGAGCATTATACAAGATGCATTTTCAAGTATCATATGGCATCGAATTAAGCAAAAACAAAAACAAATATATTCTCTTTTCCCTTGTACAGAAATAATGATGTCAAGATGTTCAAAGTCACCAGCGTTTCATTGAAGTATCGTATACGACGGTTGTCTATTTTTCTGCAGACTCGTTAATTCTTATAAGTGATTCTCTCAACTTTTCTGTATACCCTCTGTTTAGATCTTTGAACAAAGTGTTTTCATATGTTACAATGCTTCGACAGAAGTCAAAGCACACACACGCACACACACACACACACACACACACACACACACACACACACACACACACATACACACACACACGTACACACAGATACACATAGGTAACCCATATATGATTAGAGACATATGCACACATGTACATACACAAACACAAACACACACATGCACACAAACACATGCTCACACACATACATATTTGTGAGTGTGCGCATGGGTGATATGAATTTGGCTTCCATAACTAAATGCCGTTGAAAGCTGAAAACTCACGTATAAGTTATTTGAACAGCTATTTGAACATTACCGAAATCTAATTTCTGAATATAACGGTTCATTCTTTTGTATGTTTCAACCATTGAAATGTAACTATGCTGAGGCACAACTCCTCAAATTTTAATCATGCAAATTGACCCAGTATTTATTCTTTTTAAAGTTGGTACTTATTCTATAGATCTATATTGCCTAACCGCTAGGTAGTACTGACGTAAACAAAACCGAACCGGTTGTCATGAGGTGGGGTACAAACAAAAACAAAAGACAGACACATGCACCTGTGCGTCCTTTCACACACACACGCACCGACTCACGCACACATATATATAGGATGAGTTCTTTCAGTTTCTGTCTTCTAAATCCACTTATAAAACTTTGATCGGTTCGCCGCTATAGTAGAAGACACATGCTCATTATAACTAGAATTGGGACTGAAACCTACCACACAGCTACCATTGCGCCTGTAGAGAAAAATACACACCCCTGCACGCATCAAAACGCACATTGTACTCTTGTTTAATAAACTCTCGGATCATTGTTAAATTCTTTGTGACAAAAGGTGCGACCCAAACCAAAGAGAATTGAATAATTACAAAGTTTTTTAACCATAATTTCAGTATCTGCACAGAAATCTTAAGAAAGCTGCATACAGGAGCCAAGTAGGCTCTACATAGAACGATATAACATGAGATAATTAATGTAGAAATCGTAAGTTTCGTATAATTATGTTTTCATAATTAGATGAAAATGATTAAAATGTTTTATGCATTATTTGAAATTGAAGGCGTATTTGATCTAGAATTAATATTGCATCTAATATTCCTATCTTCATTATAAATAATTGCATAATGTGGTGTTATTTCAATCATACAAAAATAATAGCCATAGGATATATTTAATCATTATTAGTGATAAAGATTAGAAATATATATAATGGAAACTGGTTAGAAGATGGGAGGCAGATAATATATTTTTAGTGAGTTAGTAACGATCGGGTTATTAACTACTAGTTATTTTAATTTCATTGTGAAAACCTGCAAGAAATGAGAAAATAACGCTGGAAAACGGTGACATCCATGTCATATATATGAAGCAACACACACACGCGCACACATATATACATATGAGAATTCCTGCGTATGCATGTTTGTATGTAAGTATAGATGAATAGATAAATAGATAGATAGATAGATAGATAGATAGATAGATAGATAGAGAGAGAGAGAGAGAGAGAGAGAGAGTCAGAGAGAGCGAGAGAGAGAGAGATAGATAGATAGAGAGAGAGAGAGAGAGAGAGAGGGGGAGGGGAAAGAGAGAGTAGATAAACAAAGAAGTCGTGATATTGACTTCACAGGTTAGTTTTGAAGTGAATGACTGGGAACGAAAATGCAACCCTTTTCATTTAGAGGTATCGCCTTAACATCTGTTATGTCGACGCCTCCAGGCGAAGAAGTAGGACCACCCAAGACATATAAATAGAGGTATTCTGGCCGTGGTAGAGGTGTTGAGTAGCAGTCGAGTAGCAGTTGTGTAGCGGTTGAGTAGAGATCATCCGAAGGTGCTAGATAGCAGTAGCTTGAGGCATAACAGCATCGAACAGTTAGATATAACAGTGCTATATATCCGGCTGTTATAGAAGTAGAGAAGCAGATAAAAACCGTTAAGCTTCGAGTAAATATTGACACGGTGTACAAAATGCCGATTACTGAATATAAGAAGAGGAGACAAAACAGATGAATTATGCATATTCTTATTTCGACAGCTATTTCGCGGGAATCATATCTTATGTAAGAACCACATTCTGCTATTTGCAGATGTCAGTGGTGTGTTTCAAACCTTAAGTTCCAACAGAATTGTTTAAGCAAATTAGTTGAGCCTGCTCAAGAGAAATATGATGGCACCTTCACGATCTTATCGTTTTACACACACCTATGACATTATGCACATATGGTGTATGAATATGGTTATTACGTGATTTACAGTTTTGCCGAATCAGCTGATGCGATGACACGTTTCATGATTCTTCTGTCTTGGTCTCTTCCTTGTGTATTCAGTAATCTCTATTTTGTACACCATGTAAATATGCACTTCAAGCCAGTGGGGATCATGTGTATTTCAACATCTCTCTGTCTCTGTCCCTCCCACTCTCTATTTCTCTCTCTCTCTCTCTCTCTCTCTCTCTCTCTCTCTCTGCATACAAACACACACAGACACATACACACACACTCACACTCATAAATGCACACACACATATACCTACCAAGAGATATACGTATCAAGAAACACATGAGGTCCACAAATATTCCTTCCTTGTGTACTGTATTTCTATTTGGTAATATAGACATCCAAATATAACACATTATGAGCTGCTGTAAAATGTATATCATTGCTGTAAACTCATCAGCGTCACATTATTAGCAATATATATTATGCTAAGTGAAATTCGCTTTCAATGTAAAATCAATATTGTTTCCGAAATCTATGGGGCACATAATGGATATTCTCTGTAAATAGAACTATTTCTGAAATAATAAGAAAGTTTAGATTGGTGACTACAAACACATCTTATCAAGGCAATACTGTTTCGCAGACCAAGTGTATGAGTGTGAAACAGTTTCTAAAATAAATCATTTTCCCCTATAATACAATTATTTACATTTTTCACTCTATTTCAAGGGATAATTATATTTGATCGGCGAATTCCTGTCTTAATGTTTAGATTGGATTAATCCAATTTGAGATGTTTTTTTTTGTTTTATATATGTGTTGTTGGTGTGGTTGATATGGCGTTTTTATTTGTATCCAATCACCAAGTGTTGTTTTCTGTGAGTTGTTAATGATGTTTTGAACAATTTTGATTTCTTTAAATGCAAATATTTGCCAACGACTCATGTGCGTAATGCAAACCCATTATCGAGCAAAACATATTCACATTCGGATTATTGCCATCGGAACATTGTTGGTCATAGGTTCTGGGGTATAGTATGGCTATGATAAATGACACTAAGAGTAAATCAATATTTACATTTCTAGCTATTTGTTAATTTTTACAAATAAAACCATAGAAAGATACACAGATTGCACCTCGTAGGATACATGTTAAAGTGTAAATAGAAGCGAAGCTTTAGAAGATAAAAATAAAACAGAAACCCATTCTTGAATGAACAGATCTTATGAAATTTGTCACTGGTTGTTCTGCGAATATGTTGATATTAAATTTCCATTGTTTATATTGAGGACTACACTTACGGTCTACATCCAGAAGTCAAAACACAATATAATATTGCAATAATTACTCATTAAATTAATCTCAATTACTTTCTAGAATTTTACTATATTAAATGGAATATTGAACGCTAAAGAAGTGGGTTAGCAATCATATATATTCTTATTAAATGGGAAATTTATTTCTTATTAATGAGTAACATTTCATGTGACAAAATATATAACATTTGGAAGGTCGCCCTTATACCTCAACAGAATGAATAGGGGGAACGTTCCTTGGTGTTTGAAGTTATATAACTTAAAATCCATTAAATAGGGTTAATATACTATGAATATCAATGAATATGAATGGAGTAAGACTGGTGGCTGAAAAGAAGGATGGATGTTGAAAAACGTTAATAAAATGTGATGCAGATGAATATCAAAGGATTGATGTAACATTCATCCATCTTATATCTATGTTTACTGATGTATTTTCTGGATACCATGATATAGAAATATCGGGTGGCAAGTATTACGTATTACAGTTTGTGAGGTTGTCTATGTAAATGGAGTTTAAACCATTGTGTTTGTGTCAATAAAAGAACGTTTCATACAGAAGGCAGTATAGGAGAGCCACAAAGATAAAGAAATAGGAGAAATTGATAGATAGATAGATACATAGCTAAATAGATAGATAATAGATAGATAGACAAATAGATAGCATAAGATTCACCATGTATATATTGATGGCAATAATTTACATTTACCCAGTAGATTAGAATTAGTGTCAAATGTATTCTGTAGCCAAAAGTAAATTTAATTAAAATTGATTTAAATTGAAGAGTGCTTTTGTTCATCAAATAGAAGATATAATTTCAAGTAAAATACACAAATAATAAATGAACGGTGAGAAATTATCTTTCATACCGCCATATCTCATTTTCAGTTCAATAGAAAATAATATTCATGGAGACAAAGAGAAATAGTTTTAACAGTTTTTTTCGTCTTTTGTATTACTAACAGAAAGATAAATGTGAATAACAGATGAATAGAGGTCTTATTTAGTGCAAACGATGATTTATACTTCGTCATCATCATCAGGTGCTATCATAAACTCATCTAAATCTTAGTGTCAGTAATCGCATGTAAATTTGTTTGTTATTACTCTGAATATATTCGTCTAGATATATATAAGAATGTAACATATCTTTTGGTAACAACGACGGACATTCTTGGTAAAATTCCACAGAATTGTTTGAATTTATGTGCTAAGTGTCATATTGGAACTGAACAATTGTTATTTTATTCGAAGATCCATCAAAATTCTATTTATAATTGTATGATCTACATCCTTAGATAACTAGGGTGTTTATGTATGGTTGAATACACGCGCGCGCGCACACACACACACACGCACACATACATACATACATACATACATACATACATTCATACATACATACATACATACATATATATATATATATTGTTCAACATCCTGCCAGACAACCTTAGAGATCTACATGGTGTTGATATGGAATTTTTCAAGGAACTTATCTCTATCTGAGATACCTGATGAACCCACATCGCAGCAGGAGAAACAAATACGAGCAGCTCCGCCAACTCGCTACTTCACCAAAAACAATACCAGAAACAACAAGTAACTACTGATGGTGCACCAGCATGACCTCACCCTGGGACTGAAACTGGTAGATTTTAAAAGATATATATATATATATATATATATATATATATATATATATATATATATATATATATATATATATATAGAGAGAGAGAGAGAGAGAGAGAGAGAGAGAGAGAGAGATAGAGAGAGAGACAGAATGAGACAGAGATAGATAGATAGATATATAGATATGTGTGTATATATGTCTTAGTGTATGTGTGTGTGCGTGTGTGTGCATGCGCGTGTGAGTGTGTGTGTGTGTGTGTGTGTATACATGTATTTATATATGTATATATAAATATATTATTTATATTTATAGGTGTATACATTTGTGCGGTTGTGTGTGAGTGTATACAATTATATTAAACACCAAGAAGTATCCTCATGTTTAAACCATATTTAAACGACTTCTGCTGTGTGCAAATGTTTTTAAAACGGATTATAAAAATGTCACCCTGTAATGAGGCAGAAATTAATGTCTGATGACTCAGTGATGCCATTCGTGTTCTAATGGTGTGATTTTACACACATTGTCTTTAAAGAATCTGACTTTGAAGAGACATCTCCTGCAACGTGTTCTCCATACTTGAACGTACGCAAAAGTTTTAAGTATATCTACATTTTAATCAAACCTGCCTGTAAGTAACTGCATAACATATCTGCTCTAATTTGCATCTATATAAGCTGATTGTTTTGTAGGGAAATAATTTTGTTTCTGCGTGTTATCCACGTTCAGCATTGCACTGCATTTGAAATATTTACTTACGTTGACATACTTTCGATAAACTTGTTTAAAGGAGGTTTAAAATCTATACTCTCTTAGATTAAATGAATTTTAAAATATGATTATGTGGTTGTCGCTCAAATTAATTGTCAGATAAATATAATTAGCTGTAATACGTTTTAACGTGACGAATTGTCTATATTAACATGTTGATACTTTGAAATTTAGTCGATGTCAATTGAATTAACGGGAAAGAAAGCGTTGTTTTTAACGCATTGAATGAAAATATTTCTAATACGATAATATCGACATTTAATAACATCAATGATTCTCCTATTCTCACTTGCCGTTTGTGTTCTAGTAAATGATTTAGCATTCAAAATGTATTATTGAACGGTAAATTATTTCAATTTATTGTTTTTTTCTTTTTGTGTTAATTATTTTCGTCCTACACTTGGAGTTGAATACTGAGATTGGAATGCTTAATCCTCTCTCATTTTCTCTGGCAATAATGTCTATTGATCTCTAATTATACGCGAATAGAATTACAATTAGCATACCCAGTGACTTAGTCCGAAAACATCTCGCATGTTCATTTCTATCTTATGTCCTTTAAACTATAATGACATTTTAGAATTACAATTACACTTATTTACAAATTTGGTTCTATAATTTTCAGTGGATAAAGTTGCTGGTATCATATCTGAATAAAATATTTTACAAGCAATAGCGTCTATTGGCCCCAAGCTATTCATCAATATAACTGTCGCAATCACGTTAAATTATGTAGATCTACAACGAATTTGCACGTTTATCTCCGTTTCTGTTTCTCTCCTTGTAAAATCTGATTTATTGGCACTATGCCACAAAATGTTATAAGAACAATGTATTGTCCTTCATGCAGCAAGTTTCGTTTAAACTCATGTAGTTCACTATGAAATCATATTCTTCATTAAATAAATATGAAGGTCTCACCGTTGTGGTTTTATAGGTGTGCATTATTTTTCTCGATGTCTGTTACCACATAATGTTATTAGCTAATATTTAATCATACTTTTTCATATAAGGATAAGAGAAAATAAAAGTATAGTGTGGGAATATTAGAGTCAGTTAGATTCGGTCAGACATTGCTTGGCCTGTATAAGGTGATTTGACGAATTTTCTGAATCGGTAAACAAATGGACAAATAGGCTGATGCTAATTTGTTACTCTATTTCCGAGATCGAATCTCGCATAGAGTATTCTTTGCCTTTAATCTTTCTGTGATGGGTAAGATATGTGAGCAAATACTTAAGTCGATTAAATTAATTTGATACTTACCGTAAAGGACTGAACTCATACCAAGCAAAGAACATTTGACATTCAGATGGAGAACAGGGTGATAGATTGGAACAGACTTTTGATGTTGGTAAAAAATTCACTGAAATTGTTTTACTCAACAAAACCTTCGAATATTTTCAGTGCAAGGAATAAATTTTTAGAAGAAGGGGTTTGGTACATATAGTATAATCAAGAAAGATACAAGTATAGTTAACAAAGTTATATTTACATTCCATTAATTTGCAGAGTTCAGTCGTTTGATTGAGACCATGCCGGAGCACTGCATTTTATTAAGATTTATGTTCTAATTCTTAAATATATTCTCAAAAATTAAATAGCGCTTCATTATATTCCTCGAACTTAATTCTACTGTGATATATTTACTAATTTTTAATCTTGATCATATGTCATGTCTCCTATTCTTACGCAGAAACAACACGCGGTTTATCGACGAATGCTACGTGCTTGTGAATCATAGATAATTTGAATTTCCTACAAGTAGCACTAGTGAAATAGCTATGAAGGAAACAGAAACGAATTGTAAACGTGCCGTCTATGAAACTGAGTATCAATTTCTATTGATATCAGAAATATTTGAAATGTTGTTACTGTATTGGATTTTGCAGTTCCAATTCTTTGAGTGGAAGTTCTTAGACATTAACTGAATACAGTTGGTAAAATTATGTAACATGATATAGGCTAGATTATATCATATATTTTTTTAAATGAGCAGTTTAATCTAAATTTGTTACTTTTATCACTGTTGAAGTTATTCTATCTTTGGAGTTATTTATGAATACTTATGCTGAAATTTATCTTGCAACGATATTGTTTTAATATGTCGTTTCAGAGATAAAGTTTCCAAACTACATTAATTTTCCATTTTAGCTTAGTCATAATCCTACAGAACACAGGTAGATAGTTCAAATGGAATAACTATAAGATTTCTGTTTTTTATGTATTCTTTTTTTTACATAACTGAGGGAAATCGAAGAAAATATACGTAAGACTATTTGTAATAAGTTGAATAAGAAAGAAGATTAAAATGAATGACTGCCTTATCAGCAGGCGAGATTGAACGATTAGCTTTTATTTTTAAATTTTCGAGAGAGATAAGAGAGAATGGAAAGAAAGAAAATATAAACCTATTTTGGACTTTCCTCCCAAACGGAAATGATTTCGTTGGATATATTACATTCACAACAATGTTAAAATATTATCTGTATTTTATTTTTCGACGTTACTTTGTCTTGTTTATTTTTTTGCTTTCTTCTGCAACTTCCTCTCTCGATCTTTTTATTCCAATCAATCAATTTTCATCATTCTAATAGTTTCATTGCATTTATATATTGTTCTAATAGCT
>NC_142929.1:161006574-161021574 GCF_046866305.1 Octopus bimaculoides | reverse complement strand
TGAGGTCGGAGATTAATAATAGTCTAACTCTTCTGTTTTTTCCCTTAATTTTTTCTTTCATTTCTATCAGTTGTGTTTTAGCTAATTTGTCCATTCTTGAATATGTGTATGGATGATTGTGGTCTCCTACTCTACTTTCAGTGCTGATTAATTTGCCTCTTCTCAATGTGCCTCTGGCACATTTTTCCAATCACATGCTCATCCTGATGTTCTTGTTGAAACTATGGACAATTTGCTAAGGTTATTGTTTTTGTGTGCAAATTTTAACGAAAAGTTAATTAGCTGTAGAAGATATATAGCTCGCCCATAGTAACTTTAACCCAAGTAACATATGTGTGTGTATATATATATATATATATATATATATATATATATATATATATATATATATATGTGTGTGTGTTTATTTCTGTGTACCTTTCTGTCGAAGAGCAAAGGCTCGAAATGTAAAAGACATTCTCACTTCTCGAGCGTTAAACTAATACATGTTTGCTGTTTACACAACCGTCTTCATCTTTTTTTTTTTTAAATTCTCACCATATATATGTTTGTGTGTGTGTGTGGGGGGGGGGAGCGTGTGTGGGGGGGGGCGTGTGTGTATGGATATATATATTTGTATATGTATAAATATGTACGTATCTATGTATGTATCTATCTATATATATGCATATATATATATATATATATATATATATATATATATATATATATATATATATATATATATATATATAAATATATATGTATGTATGTATATACATATGTAGAGGTGATTGTCATGTTGAAAATTAACACATGAGTTGATATATATAAGGAAAATAAGTCAATGTATAAAATGCTAAAATAATATTATCATGAAATATATTTTAAGATGGTTAGCATCGGTTTCACTCCTTTCGACTTTTTCAACTAAGAGTAAAACAAAGGTGGCTATTAATTAAGAAGAAAAAAAAATTAAATTGAACAAAAAATTAAATGAAATGTTTAGTAAGTATTTCCGTATTCTTGAAATCAATATGACATTTTCCTTTTTCCTGCGTCATTGTCTTTTCTTTGTGAAGGCTCGCTAGTCAGTAGCAAATCTAAGAAACAATAGTGTTTGTGGGTGCGGAGAAATAATTGGCTCATGGTTTCAGCAGCAGCAGCTGAGGAAGGAGAAGGCGGGAGGAAGAAAAGGAAGAAGAAGAAGAAGAAGAAGAAGAAGAAGAAGAAGAAGAAGAAGAAGAAGAAGAAGAAGAAGAAGAAGGTGGAGAAGAAGAAGGGGAAGAGAGAAAAGAACGAGCGAGAGTGGCATGACCCAGTAATAGAGGCTCTAAGTGGAATATACTTTAATTTTCAAGTGACCTAAAAGTGACCTCTTATGGTTGTAGCAGTCTTCTTCTTCTTCTTCTTCTTCTTCTTCTTCTTCTTCTTCTTCTTCTTCTTCTTCTTCTTCTTCTTCTTCTTCTTCTTCTTCTTCTTCTTCTTCTTCTTCTTCTTCTTCTTCTTCTTCTTCTTCTTCTTCTTCTTCTTCTTTTTTCCTGCTTTTTATTCGCCTTCTCCTTACTTGGCTGCTGCCGCTTAAACCATCAAACTTCAGAACCAAATATTTCTCTGCACCCATAAACACTATTTTTTTCAGATCCGCTTCTACCCACCGAGCCATCACAAAGGAAAAAAGAGATACATGAAAAATATAAATCATAAACGAGAAACGAAGCTTCATCTGACCTTGATCTAAGTTTGTTTAACAAGGTGTTTCTAACATTAAATTATTGTAACTTAACTGTTTCAAAGCGAGTAACTTCGTCAAACATATGGCCCTTTTATTTATATTTCTCACGACTCTACAAAATTTGAGATTGTCATTGTGACAAATGTGTAGGTGGTTTTAAGTATCTTCTTATTCTTGTCAAATGCACTAATCCAAGGTACATTTTAATTAAGCTTTGAAATATTAAAAAAATTTTGTTGTTCATATATCTTTGGTACTTAATTCAGGTCACCAGTTTAAAGATTTTATTGCATACGTATTGTGCATTCGTCTCAAATACAATCAAACCTAATCAGCTATATTTAAGTTGTATCAATACAAATGAATTTTGTTACATGCCACATTTCATTTTGTTCCAGAGAATGTTATACTTGGTTAAACATCATTGGTTTGTAGAGCTATGTTGTTTTCTTTTATTATATACTAGATTTTTTTTTTATTTCATGTGGTTCTAAAATAAATCTTTAACCTGACAGTGAATCGCATTTCAGAAGTGGTAAAATCGAAATATTAGATTTCCAGCTCTCTTTACAAAACCGAATTGAGAATCAAAGAAGCCAATACAGTTTTATCTAATTATTTTTCAGAAAGAATGAGAAATAAGTCTTATCTATCGTAGAAAGCCTTTAAAACACTCGCTTTTGTGGCATTATTTTTATAATCCAACTAAATACGTGAAATAAAATTTAATACTCTTGGCGATCTATTGGCAAATGGATTAAAGATGCATTAAAAACAAGAACTATAGATTAAAATTAGATTCCTGGTTATTTGCTGCAGGAATGATATTGATAAAAGACAATTACTGTGTAATTACACATTAGATTTTTCATAATACCAAAATAGAAAAATATACGCAATATTTCGTTGCTATGTCTCAATGATATGTTTAAAATTAGCACTTTATATACATGCATATATACATGCATATATATATATATATATATATATATATATATATATATATATATATATATGTGTGTGTGTGTGTGTGTGTGTGTGTGTGTGTGTGTGTATGTGTGTGTGTGTGTGTGTGTGTGTGTGCATACATATATATATAGGTATATATATTGATAATTAGATATGTATATATATATATATATATATATATATATATATATATATTTATATGAATGTATATGTACATATATGTGTTTGTCTCTGTGCGCATGTATGTGTATACATTCGAGTGTGTATGTGTGTGTGTGTGTGTGTGTGTGTGTGTGTGTGTGTGTGTGTGTGTGTGTGTGTGTGTGCTTGGTGCAGTCGTTGGTTGGAATATTACAAAGCCACTTCAATGCACGAAGAGATTTCTGTGAGAATCGTAATGTCCTCGCAATCATTCAATGCAAGCCAACTGCCAACTTAAACATTTAACCCCTTTTTAGCGTGGAATAAATGTTTTATTTTTTATTGTTTTGATACACGTTTCGAAAATATCATCTTATCTGTCAATTAAAGCCAATTATTGGATTTTCTTCCCATATATTCTAAGGAATATGGGCAGCATCCATGTCTCTGTTAGGGCCACAGTGAAAGGTGGGTTAAGGTTTACATAAATTAAGGGCGCAGATTATTGTGCTATATCGAATTTGCTCTGCTCACTTTCTGTTACCAACGCTTTCTCACAAATGTTTTTGTGACCCGAGGCTTTGTTAAAAAACATTAATGAAATATGTGACATCATTGATTTTAACATAAAATATCACAGAATACTTTTGTCAAAAAGCTCTTCCTATTGGACCGACTAACATTACTCGATTATTCATTCTGAAGATGACAAAGGCTTGCTAAGCAAACAATTGTAATGTCACGAGGAGAACCTACAATAAAAAAATCTTATTGATAAAATCCCCTTACGAAAGACGCCAAACAAAAAATCTCGAAAATCACCACACAAGGGCAAAATTCACATCAGAGAATGAATCACAATTACCTTTTTGATTTTGATTTAGTCTTGACGAGTTCCCAAAACGAACAGAAACGCCAATAGAAAATTATCCAAAATTCTGTCTGCTTCCTTTTTCTCATATATATATATATATATATATATATATATAATGCATATATATATATATATATATATATATATATATATATATATATATATATATATATATATATATATATATATATATATATATAGTTTCGGAAAGGGTTTTTTATCAATAAGATTTTTCGTTTTGGGGCTTTGTAGAAGTAAAGGTAGGTTTAACTTTTTGATGTGAAAGATGTTGGCTACACCAGGATTGTGCGCATTAATAAATGGGATCGTGTGTTCTTTAATTGTGTTTGGTGTTCTTAGTTGTGTGAATATTCAGGTTCATCGTCTTTTTAATTCCCTCGTTTATTAATCCTAAGTTGTATTTCTGTCTGTTAGGAAGTCTTTGAGCTCGTTGAGTCGGATTAGACGTACTTTGAGGTTAATCATTATAGTACAGATACGTCTAGCGATATTGTATGTAGTGTTTCTTTTGATGTGTGAGGAATGACAAGAGTAGGAATTGTCCGATTTTTGTAAAATATGTCTCTTGTGGGCCTATAGTGGTGTATTTTTATATGAATATCCAGGTATAGTAATTCATTGCAAGTGGATTCTGTTGTGAATTTGATGGACGGGTGAAGTGTGTTGAGTATATGATTAAATAGGTGTAGGTCCTCATTTGATTTCTCCCAAAAAATTAAGCAGTCAACGAGGAAGCGTTTCCACTTTTTAATGACGTAATTATTGCAATCCTGATTAAAACCTCCCTCTACATCCTCATAAAGCTTTTGTTCCATGTATCCTATGACAAGGTTAGCATATGAGGGTGCAAACCGCGTCCCCATAGCCGTGCCTTTTTATCTGTTGATATGTTTTATTATCGAATCTAAAGGTGATTTCTTCTAGTACTAGGCGTTTGGATTTGGTGATGAAGTCAGTTTTGAAGCGTACATTTATACGTCCTCGATGTTTCTCTATCCAGTGTTTGACTGCTTTCCAGTTCCAAAGCGTGAGGTATATTGGCATAAAAATTGGTGACATCAGAGCATGTAAGAATAGTACATGCTTCAAAAGAAGCCAATGAAATAATTAACACACTTAAAAACAAAAAAAAGTACTACGGTCGACTACTTCGACTGAATATTTTGAGGGCGGATCACCAGCATAACTGCGGTCTAATGTGTAATGTAAGTTAAAGGCAAAAGATAAAACATAGGAAAGTTGGCAGTAACGTGGCTGGAATATGCTGGAGCAAATCTATGCCGTCCCGTATACAATTAGGTATTAACGGGCATAACTCAGTTGCGTTGGTTCTTGAGGTCCAGCAACTATTGGTTTCTCTTTGAGGATAGTAGCTGTTAGTATTTTTATGTATTGGTTCTTACGCTCATTTATGGGCACTCTGTATTTCGAGCCTTTTGGGGAATTTTGAGTAATCCGTAGAAATTGCTCTCTTTAATTACAGAGTTGCATAAATAATCTTTATCGTCTGTAAAAGTATCTTGGTATTCATTAAGTAATGTTTTGATTTTATTCATTATTTGTTCATTATTTATTCATTATGTATTCATTATTTATTCTTCAACTTAAAGATTCTTCAACTTAAATATTCCGTCTTCCCAGAATTTCGGTGATTTTGTAGCAAAGAACACGTTAAGGTCGGGAATACGGCGGGTGGGATAATGTCCCAGCTAAGGTGTAACAATTTTTGACAAGTCGTCAATGAGACGTGAGGTCTAGCATAACCCTCATGGAAAACAACACCGATAACTCTTCGCCAATTCTGGGCGTTTTTCTTGAATTCGTGCCTTTAAATCGTTTAGATGCGAGCATTATTCCTCAAATTTAGTTGGTTGGTTACATAGTACAGGATTCCCTTCCAATCCCACCAGATGCAGAGCATGACTTTCTTAGGATGAAAACCTGCTTTTGGGGTGGCTGAAGGTGACTTATGTCACATACCCGAGGATTTTTTCGCTGGACATTGTTGTAAACGATCCATTTCTCATCACCCGTCATAATTTCTTTGCGTTTATACCGCAAATCACAGACGAAAATATGATCGAAGAGATTGATTTCACTCAGATAATATAGTGCTGAAACATCCTAGCGATTAGAAGACTGAAGCTTCACTAAGTGTTCATGGAAGTGGTGGGGTCTGTCTGAGCGTTCTTCATCAATAAGGCTACAATCACTAACTCTAAACTTAGCTAACCATTTTGGTACAGTTCTGTCAGCCAAAGAACCTTCACCGTACACAGCACCTTATAATTTTTCATTTTAATAGGGATGCGAAATTAAAACGAATTAAGTAATTTTAAAATTTCATTCTCAAGAAATAGTTTGAAGTGTGCGGTAACTGGAAACGTAAGCATAATATATGTGTTGATACATTTGACGTGTTCTAATGCATTGACACATGAACGACTAAAAATCGGCACGAGCATTCCGTACAATCCAATATATATATATATATATATATATATATATATATATATATATATATATATATATATATATATATATATATATATATATATAATATCGTATTGATGCTATTGTTTTCCTATCGATATAGTTTCGTACAAGTAATGTGTGAGCATGTATTAACACAATTCCAGAAGCAAGAATTTTTATTAATTTCATATCGGCAACTTAACACATTTTATTAGGTAACTTTGGTGACCTTATTGACACTTATTTATTTTGTAAGCCACTCTATATGTGTTGGCATGGGTATATATGGATGATAGTCTTTGTGAGGTATGAGCTTGCCTGTGTATCATCGTCACTGTGCATGTTTGTCGATGTAAAATTTCCGACCTATATGGAATAATATTTACCATTTCTTCGTGACATTCAAACCATATCATTTGTACTTCAGCAGAACAAAAAAAAAAAAAAAGGAAAAAGAACTTAAGAATTACGCTGAGAGTTTGCAGGTGAAAAATCCCTCTCACTTCTCATTCTACAGCCCCTTAAACCTTAATGCAATCGTATTTTCTGAATAGTTTTCTGTTCTATCGATATCGCTTTGATCTTTTACATCTCATATTTTTCATTGCTTTGACATTTATACTTGCTTTTACCTCAAACTTATTTTGTAATTGCCAAACAAGACCATTCATATTGACCTAGTTTTTGCTATACATTTTGAATAAGGGATTTCTTCACCCACTCTGTAGTATATTCCATGTCTATCATCAATATATCAAGTTTTAGGTGTGGGTAACAAATATAATGTGCTCGATTTAATGTGCATTCATACGTGTGTATGTATGTATGTATGTATGTATGTATGTATGTATCTATCTATCTATCTATCTATCTATCTATCTATATATATATATATATATATATATATATATATATATATATATATATATGTGTGTGTGTGTATGTATGTGTGTGTGTGTGTGTGTGTGTGTGTGTGTGTGTGTGTGTGTGTATACATATAATGTAGGTAGGTTGTGTTTACGTATACATGAATTAGTGCGCACGTGATTTTACATGTCTGTATTTGTATATATGTTCACATATATCAGCTCCGATCTACAAAATATTTTCTTCAGAAGATCATTTCCTGATATCTACTACACCATTAAAAGTAATACGGCCTATTTAACATTTTCTTAAAGATTATCCTATTATATTCCAAGGCAGATATCATCGATGCAGAGAAGTTTTATAGCTTTAAAACGTGTTGTTAACATGTAATACTTTCAGTATGTGAAGAATGTCATTTCTTTGATTATATATAGCACGTTACGAACTCGAGTTAATCAGTAGAAAACATTTCATGTTTTCATGGACATTATTTTCTGAGACTTAATGTGTGGTTTTGTGAGATTTTCACCTATTTACAACAATGCATCATGGAAAAAGTATGTACTTTGGTAATGTCTGTTTATAAATTTGTTTTGTCGTCCTCCTAACTTAAAGTAGAAACGATATATGTGAAGTTATGTCGGTTATAAAACATAATTAATTTCATGGTTTGTGTTAATTAGCTCCTAAATATTTGCAGTAATTAAAAACATTTTAATCAACTTATTGATACTCGCATTAAATTATTGATAAACTTATCGTCTGCAAACAAAATAACTCCAGATTATTTTACAATTTTGGTTTTCTTTGAGAGCGATTTAATTATAATTACGCATGATTAAAAAAAAATTAGATAAAAAAAATAGATAACGCTATTTCTAGTATAGTCTGATTAGTGCTATTTTTTTTTTTTGTTCATCTCGTTTCTTGAAAAAATATTCTATATATGTGTATATACACATATGGGGAAAATTACAGTATACTGAAATATGTGTATATTCTTTATAAGACATTTGTTAACTTTTATATTTCGAATGTGAATTTCATGAAAATTGTTTTAAGACAGGTTAACTGAAGAAATAAGTCTATAATGGACTGATCGGGACAAACGCTGAAAAATAAGCTGCAGATTTTAAAAGATTTCAAATTACTGGAAATTATTTCTATGAATACAAGTTATATGTGTAATCTCTGAATATAATTTCCATTACTTGCATTAGTCAACGCGTCAACACGATAGCTTCCCAATAACTGGAAGAGTTAATTAAAATAAGCATCAACCAATACATTCCGTCGGTAAACTAAACACAGAGCATAACTACACTGTTTGTAACTTCTCGCTGTTATAAATCCTTTAATTAGTTCACAGGCAAATTAGAAAATAAATGCGCATTCTTATTCGAATTAGTATGTTCCAATATAAACATTTAAGGTCAAAGATTAATTGATTTTCTTTAAGCTATGTGTGGAAAACACAATTTCAAGATATAGGGGTCTGCTGCAACTAGACTATCCCTTTCCTGTCTCCCATCTCACAATATTTTCCCCTCTTCCATTATGTATATATATATAAGCATGTATATATATATATGTATGTATATATGTATATATATATGAATGTATGTATATAAATATGTGTGCGTTTGAATGTATATATATATATATATATATATATATATATATGTGTGTGTGAGTATGTGTGTGGTTGAGATGTGTGTGTCTTAGTAGTAAAATAACAATAATATTAATCCTTGGATGGAATTTATAAGCACTTAATGCATCGCTACGCGCGTTTACACAGATTGCCTTTCTCTTAAGATCACAATCCGTATTCCTGGGAGCTCTTACAACACAACGACTATGTTTTAAAACAGCTGCAAATTACTCAAGTGGGGATGTGAGATATCTCGACTTAGAAAAAAGTATTTTCATAAAGTCGATCATGATATGAGCTGTCACAAAATACGTGAACTCCGCATAGGCGGAAAGCTTGGAGAGTGGCTGTACGATTTTCTAAATGATAGACGTCAGGCGTTGTGGCCGATGGAGTCACCTAAAAGGAAACACAAATAGCAAGTGGTGTTCCACAGGGCACTGTATTAGGGCCGCTGCTATTCATACCGACCCTCTCAAAAAATGTCCCCAGCTGCTCAGATGGCCACTCCTGCTAGCTATGTAGATGACACACAAGTCGCTCACACAAAACACAATCCTGAAAATATTGCACATCTGCAACGGGAGTTGTGCGCAATATGCAGGTGGGACAAGGACAACAACATACAGTTTAATGTAGGAAAATTCCAAGCCCTGAGCATCCAGCACGCCTGAACGGCAAGCGGACAGGATACACTAGTCCAGGATGAATTGCAATCCCTGAATCAAAAACAGGCGTGACCTGAGCATTGACATGAGCAATGATGCTTCTGTCCAACTACATATTACCAGTTTAGTAATAAAATGCAGATAACTAGCTGGATGGATCCTTTGGACTTTCAAACCATGACAAAGGGAGGCAATGATGGTATTTGGAGGGCATACATACTCAGCCGCTTGGACTATTGCTCCCAAATATAGTCACCACACACAATATATATATATATATATATATATATATATATATATATATATATATATATATATATATATATGTACATGTAAAATTATAGTTCAGGCCATCTAAAATATTTCATGTGGTTTTAGAGTCAAGTTTTGATTGCTATATCTAGCATGATGGTATCTTTTACCCTGATTTATAATTTTAATAATAATTATTACCACTGAGGTTTTTATTCTCATGCTAGCCACTTGATAAGATCGGTGTTTTGAATAACGATCTTATATATATATATATATATATATATATATATATATATATATATATATATATATATATATGTGTGTGTGTGTGTGTGTGTGTGTGTGTGTAGTGGCTCCCCGTTAACCACATAGTTCCGGGTTCAGTCCCACTGCGGGGAACCTTGGGCAACTGACTTCTGATAGTGACATTGATGTAGCAACATTTCAAATATTGTCCAGGTAAATCTAGCAGAAGAAAACTAATCAAATGTACGATAACAAACGTATTTGAAGAACCCGAAACCTAGGTACTAGCTTATCCGGTTCTGGGTTGTTCATTTGTCTAATGTTCTTCCTAGAGGAAAGTCGATTTTTTTTATGTTCGCTACCCTCACATGTTTTTGCAAGTGTATAGTTGGAATAAAAAAAAAAACGAAGACAGGTATATGCATGTATGTATATATGTATGTGTGCGTCTGAGTTTGTCCCGCCACCATCGCTTGACAACCGATGTTGGTGTGTTTACATCACGATAACTTAGCGATTCGGCAAAAGGCACTGATATAATAAGTACTAGGCGTACAAAAGAATACGTCTTGGGCTCGATTTGTTGACTAATGGCGGTGCTCAGCATGGCCGGAGTCAAATGACTGAAAAGAGAGAAGGAAAAGAAAAAGATACAAGGAGACAGAGAAATCAGAGAGACACAAACAGAGACAGAGACAGAGAGAGACAGAGAGAGAGACAGAGAGAGAGAGACAGAGAGAGAGAGAGAGAAAGAGAGAGAGAGAGGGTGTGTGTGTGAGAGTGGTAGAAAGGAAAAAACAGTAAAAAGAGAAATACAGATTTTCAAATCTAAAGTATGGATCGGAAATTCGATTAACGCTCTTGATGGTTAGATGACGGTTTAGAGTGTGTTTGATCAACGTTATATTTACAGGAATTGGCTAGTTCTGATCAAGCGGAAAACAAAGTAACAAAATTATTATTCCCCTTAAGCCATTAAAAGGCGTAATTTCTAGTATATATCATCAATTTATAAGACATTCATCCAATAAATGAAAACGGCTAAAGAACAAATCGTCTGTTACACACCATATAAAAAATACACTTATTGAACAAAAGTGCTCACTAGTACATGCTTTTATGGGGATTTGCTTTCTATAATTACACAAATTCATGCATAATATATCTTTGCAAACGGATACAGACACGAGTACATATTTCTCTACGAATTTCTCTATCCTTTTCCACTATCATATTTATGCGTTTGTGAAATGTGCGCACACACACACACACACACACACACACACACACACACACACACATACACACACACGCACACATACACACACACACACACACAGACATATACCCACGTACCTATGTGTATTTGTCTAAGTGTTTGTCTGAGTGTTTGTCTATTATTTGGCTATCCGAATATGAAACTAATTGTAGCTCACATTTATTTTTTTTATGTTTATTAAATGATATAGGCCTGTTCGTGTATCTTTATGTGCATATGTTTGTGTACACATGCAAACACACATGCTCGCACATACAGAGTCGTACAAACACACACAAACAAACACACACGCACACACACACACACACACACACACACACACACACACACACACACACACACCTATGTGTATTTGAGTGTTTGTCGATTATTTGACTATCCGAACATGAAACTAATAGCAGCTCACGTTTATTGTTTTTTAAATTATATATGTTTGTGTGTATATGTTTGTAGTACACACGCAAACACACATATACGCACACACACAGTCATACACTCGCATACACACACATATATGACTGTATACGTGTATGTATCAACATATATATAAGTATATGTATTTCTTATGTGAGCCTAATATAAACATCATATCATTTAAAATATAAACATATCGCTAAATTCTAAAGCAAAACATTTACCAGAACTTCATGAGAGTTGATTAAACGCATAACAAAATATTATTATGATAATGATGTAAACTTTTGTCTTCTTCTCATTTGGAATGAGGAAACACTCTTAAAATGTTATGCTGAAATGGTACATTTTTGTGAAAGTTTTAATATCTGTGCGAATATCGATTTCTGAAAGAGAATCTTGGTACAAAATTATTTTAGCTGCAAGCGTGTGTCAAATTTTATCTTGTCTCGAACACAGTTTTACTGTTTGAAAGCATAGATAGAAATAGCGAAAAAAAAAAAAAAAATTATAGTGGGGATTGAAAAATGAGAGCTGAATTCTGTTAAGACATTCATGTGAGTGGTAAATAGCTTTCTGGATTCTATAGACAGGAAGACTATTCATTAAATCTTATTTTATTTTATTTCGTTTTGTATGATATATCATCTTTGCCGGACCGTATGACGTTCGTCTTTGCAACACGAGATCTTCTCAAATTATTCAAGTGGAGACATTCGACAAGAGATACACAAAAGAAAGGGAGGATACCGAGAGGAAAGGACGTTGAATAGTAATAGCGCAAAATAAAAATGGTGCATTGCTCTCAAACGCGTGGGGGAAATAAATAGCAAGAAAGAAGAATGCAGGATATAAAGATTTTTTGTATGAAAGAGAGAGAGAGAAAAAAGAGAGTGAGATACTGAGAGAGATAGGGATAGAGACAGAGGAAGGAGGAGTAAAGAGTGCAAGAATAAGGAAAGATAGAATTAGGTAGAAATGGCGGCTTGAAATAACGGGAAGTAACAGTTGTAAAAATTAAAAGAAACAGATAATAAAGGAAGAAAACGTTGAAAGCAAAGGGAGACGTGGGAATCAGAGTTGGAACTGAGACAAAGGGAATTAAAAGTATGAAAAGTGAGTAATGAGAAAATTGAGCGACCGTAAATAGGACATTTCGGAGAAAACAATGAGTAAGGTTGGAGAGGTGGAACCAGAAGTGAATGGATTGGACAGGAAAAAGCAAGGCTGAACTGAATGCAAAACTTTAAGGAAAAAAAAAAATTAATATGGAGAGAGGAGAAAGTAACTCGGATGTGGGAAAGAAATTGGAGAAAGTATGAGGTAAGAAAGACAAGATTTTCCACAAGAGTTAAATATCACCGAATATGAGAAAATAGAAAATTATGGATATGAAATTACAGGGAAAATGCTTAAATGTTGAGATGTCACGAATTTTTCTGGAACTGTTAGATATAATGTGAGTACATTTTGAGATATAGTAAATATATCATTAAAAAACAACTCATTCAGTCGATAGTTTCAAATGTTTTACTGGAGCAAGCAATTTGAAGATAGTGAAATAATTTTTGCCTGGTTAAGTGATTTCTCACTCACCCCTCTCTCCATTTCTCATGTCTCTCTCTCTCTCTCTCTCTCTCTCTCTCTCTATATATATATATATATATATATATATATATATATATATATATATATATATGTGTGTGTGTGTATGTGTACATACACACACGCACGCACACACACACACACACACACCCACACACACACATATATATATGTATTGTTATGCATAAACATATGAATATATAAATATGTATATATGCATGCATGTGTATATATATATATGTATATATATATATATATATATATATATATATATATATATATATATATATATATATATATATATATATATATATATGCATGTGTGTATATGAAATATCCAAATCATTTTTCTTATTGGTATTCGTGAAGCAGTTAAGGATCGCAGTGCAACAATAAACAACTACAAGACGACATTCATTGACTCGTAACAGTATACTCGGCGCTGAGATTTACATAAACACTTGCAAATATTCTTTTTAGAATTACATAGTATATAATACACTATACACAATATATGAAAGCTTATACACATTCCACGTAAAGTAATGTCAAATATATGTGACTAGAATTTAGAGGTAAAATATTTTTATATGTAAACTTTATCATATTGTTCGGAGTATTTTCTCAATATGGCATTGTGTGTGGTTGTGTGTATGTGTGTGTGTGTTTGTATATATATATATATATATATATATATATATATATATATATATATATATATATATATGCATACAGTGAGCTAGGCACAGAGAGATTGTGATGTAGATAAACGCGATTAGGCCTTACATGAATGTACATTGCACATATATAACAAAATATGTTCAGGAGATAAACATATATGTACAAGCATATAGGTACTTTCATATACCTACAGGCTAGCAGTTTTACATAGAGCATAAAAAATACAGAATACTAAAGTCAAAATGCATACTTTTTTTTAAAACTCTAGAACTGTTTCTAGGTGCTCAGAATTACGTAATAATTATATTGTACATAAGCAGACGGTAAGTGCAAGAAGCACTGAATGGTCACCTATAGATATTCCTCGAACATCGGCCTCCTCCATAGGGAGAAAGAACTGACATTTTTAGTTTGCATAATGGTGTGCGAGATTTAAAACTTGAAAAAAGACAGGAAGATGGAGAATGTATGTAGCTTTCGGGAGGGGAAGTAGGGAGACAGCGAAAGATCAAGTTGAAAAGAAGGAGAGAGAGGTCATTAATTGGGAGAGTGAATGGAAGTAGAAGAGAGTCGGAGTGAGAAGTGGAGTGTTAAAATAAGGTCTGTATGGCAAAAGGAGACGCCACTAGTAATCGGGTATGTCACTAAGCAGACCTTAAATCAATTAGGAATAACGACTGGCTTTAGTGAAAGACAGAAATAGTGAAAGAAAGAATTCAAGAAATAAGGGTGGGGTAGTGTTGGAGGAAGTATATGCTGAGATATGGAGAAACGTACAACGAGAAAAGTGACTAAGAAAGACCGTAAGAGAGGGAGAGAGATAGAAAGATAGAAAGACAAAGAGAGAGAGAGAGAGAGAGAGAGAGAGAGAGAGAGATAGAAAGATAGAAAGACAAAGAGAGAGAGGGATAGAAGGATAGAAGGACAAGAGAGAGAGAGAGAGAGAGAGAGAGAGAGAGAGAGAGAGAGAGAGAGAGAGAGAGAGAATATGGTGCTAACTTCATTAAGTGATTAGTTAGAGCTTAATCATGTTTAGGAGCAATTTTAGAGAATTGCGTAATGGGAAAAAGTGGAGTAAAATTTGTACTACACAAGAAGACCATGTGATATAGAATAGTGAGTACAGTTCTATAT
>NC_142929.1:160999074-161001574 GCF_046866305.1 Octopus bimaculoides | reverse complement strand
TTTATATATGTATATATATATATATATATATATATATATATATATATATATATATATATATATATTGGTAACGATTACAAAGCTTACTGGAAAATTATATATATATATATATATATATATATATATATATATATATATAAATATATATGCATGTGTGTGTATGTGTGTGTGTGTGTGTGTATGTATATGTATGTATATATATATATATATAAATATATATATATGTGTGTGTGTATGTGTGTGTGTGTATGTATATGTATGTGTATATATATATATATATATATATATATATATATTCATGTGTGTGCATGTGTGTGTGTGTGTGTGTGTGTGTGTGTGTGTGTGTGTGTGTGTGTGTGTGTGTATCATATATTATAGGATTTTGCGGACAAATTTGAAAGTTTTCATGAAAGGTAAAGAAAACACATTATCGCATCCCAAAATAAAAGTAGTAAAAAAATCAAGATATATCAACCAGATCGTGGTTGGAAAACAATATTTTACCCCTAGGCAATTGATTTTAGCTTACACCATGGCATGGAAAATGCGGGAATTTGCGTATGTTTACCTCACTGTGTCCCTGTAAAGATCTTTGAACACCTCTTTGATCTTGGCTACCAGCTCGTCCTTAGTGTTGCAAGCAGAACGGCTGGAGTCTTTCTTAACCGTGCCTTACACTAATTACCCCATAAATTTACAATCGGGGGAATTAGGACGCCGGAAATTGGGGCTGGTGATATCATAGCGATTCTCCGATAACCAATTCTGTATATTTCCGATGGTATGGAAAAGGCTCCTGCTACCACACATAAGTCATTCCAACAGTACTGCTGTGAGTGTAAGTATGCAGGAAAGTTTACGTAGATAATCTTCGTCCAAGTTGCTTCCAGTGTATTGGTTAAACTACTAGTGTGCTTAGTGTAATTACTACTTATGATATACAGAACAAATGTGGGAGACATTTCGATAAACGCACATTCATATCTTTAGTTTCCTCTCAAAATAAAATGTCTCGCCAACCTGCCGATTTAGACATTAGATCTTTGTCACATAATCAAATAAACTGTTCGGGGATGATCCGTTGTGGTTAAACATCCGATTCCACTTGTAGCCGCCAACGCTGTCTTCAGAACAGCTACAATAGTGTATAACCTTTGTAAGAATGGTTATACACATTTGTGCTTAAATAACGTCACAATCAAAATATAAAGAAACACCAACAACAGCAACAACGACGACTACAAGAAGAAGAACAACAACAAGAACAACAATAACACCACCACCACCGCCAACACCACAAAGAACAACAAGAACAATAATAATGCGATTTTAGAATATACACTCCATATAGTGAAGGAAATGAGACGAAAACTATTCTAATCATTTATATATGAAGTGAATTCATACATTTATTTTCTATAAAAAATACCATTTATAGACATATTCTCGGAATTGAATATTTATTGCATTATAAATTCAAATGCAAATAAGTCATCTAATTCACTTTAAAATGTTATTCTCTTTTCTTTTTCTGTTTTATGAAGTGTTATCCAATAATTTTTAAGTGATTCGTCCAAATAAGTTTTATACATAAATACATATTTAGCAAAATGATTTTACTAAACCAAAGATAACCAAAGTTATGCTAAAGTTATTCTAAAAGTATTGTTATTGAGAATTATATACACACTCAAAAAATGTTATATTTGTATGGAATATTCAACTTAGGAATTCTTGAATGTAAGCCATCTCATGCTAACGAAAAGCTGCTATTGACATTGTTTTTGTGATGCTACCACACAAGACAGTGTATCTTAGCTGTCCACATGCAGTATGGTATAATGAATTGTATTCTTTAATATATCAGATCATCTCTTAAGTTCTGTCCGCATTTTGAATAAAGAAAACAAGTGATCCAATGTTATATTTAATTGAAATTTAATCATGATAGCTGGCAGAATCTTTAGCGGACAAGATGCTTAGTATTTCTCCCGGCTTGACGTTCAGCGGCCATATTTCGCCGAAGTTGACATAGTCTTTCGCCTTTTTCCACCAAAATTTTAGGCCCTGTGCCTTTAGTAAAAAGAGTCATTGATATTGTGAGCATTAGACCAGCGTAAAAAAATATTGGTAGGTGAACAAACGTTTATCGCTGACTTCATTTCTAATGAAAATTGAAACAGCAGGTACTCATTCATGATATGAAATTCACACCCTGTTGTCTTAGACACGATAAAAATATTGAACTATGCTGTCTTGGGAACAATTAACAATAGAAGAATACAAGACATTAAGGGAAGAAATGAAAAGACTGACGGTGAATGCAGTTATATTCGGCTACCTTTTATTAAAGATTGACCGCTTTAATCGTTTCTCTCATAGCAGTTAGCTGTAGAACCACATATTAATATTAATATATACTACAGTAATACTGGGGACAAAAGGTTTGTCGGAGCCTCTATCCACTCTTTCCTCCTCTCTGTACGTCGATTTATTTATG
>NC_142929.1:160964074-160996574 GCF_046866305.1 Octopus bimaculoides | reverse complement strand
AGTTAAATAAATACATATTATATTAAGTCTGTAAGCATTCGCAGTGTAGGAATTGATTGAATTACTAATTTATATCACAGTTAGCATAATTAATATTGATTTTTATTTGTGTTTACACATACAGCAAGTATAAAAGCGTGTTGACTACATATTTCAGTATACTATAAATTGCCTAAATAAATGGCCACCTTCTCTCTATAATTACATTATCAATCAACATTATTTTAAAAATCTCTGTATTATACTTTATGAAATATCACAATGATAAGTTTTATAGCAAGGAATGGAAAAAATATACTATCATTCATGATGAGTGAGGCCTAAAACATACAAAAGTATTTCTCTTGCTCACATGGCCAAAAGTAACGTTGCGTTTATATTATCTTTCTTCAATAACAATGTCATTCCCCCTCTTGATCTGAACCCCATGCTAATTATCTTATTTTCGTCTCGCAAGTTTATCCCCAGCTTTGTTTTGTAATAGCTACCCGCTTCATTTAGATTATTCTATTTTCCACTAACGGACTTCAACTCAATCAAATTATCTTGCCGTCTCTATCTCACCTGACTTCTCTGTGTCAAAAGTTTCCACTTTTGCATGCGTGATGACCTTATACTCTCTCGCTCATTCTTTCTTTCTTTCTTTCTTTCTTTCTTTCTTTCTTTCTTTCTTTCTTTCTTTCTTTCTTTCTTTCTTTCTCCCTCTTTTTCTCCCTCTTTCTAGTTTATTTTCATGTCGAAAATAAAATGACTTTATCTGAAACATTGGTGGTCCTCCCTCGCTTTCGTATGGACTTATGTAATTTTCTATCCCAAAACTGAGATTTTACGAAGCAATCTATTGCCAGCCATTTTTGTTAGTGCATTTACTATAACTATTGACATATTTGCTTGTTAGTTATTATCGTCATTTGTTTGCCACAGTACCAGAGCCGACGTGCCTATAGTTGAAAATTGTGCATGAGGAAATGTATTAATGTAATAGTGAGGACGTAAATAAAAATACCATACCACTCCCTAAATATTACACAAATCTAATTACATTTAATATGTACAATAAGTTGTAGCCAATGTGTGTCTCGTAGCAACACTTTAATATAAACAGGAAATTCGTTATCTTCACAAATAATCAGTCATGAAACATAAACACATATAATCAAAACTTGATGGAAGTACTGGCTTTCACTCATGAACTCGAACAAAGACGATTTATTTACTAATCGTCTTCCAATTAATATCACAATTAATTTTCTATTATGTTTGAGTATTCACAATCATCTACACTAAAATTCATTTTTCCACTTTTGCCATTCATATTTTCAAACTTATGTGCAATTCAAATCGATTCACGTACCACGTTTCCCCTCCTATCAAACATTTACTGTCCATTACGTAGTTTTTAGTCTGTCTAACACACCAGAGACGTTTGTTTAAACAAATGACAATCCACAGAAAAAAGATTTCCATATCACCAACAGATACCCACACAGTTATCGACATTTACTAATCAATAAAAGATGAACCCACAAGAGTGCTTGCTTTTATTTTCAATTGTTTCTCCGTTGTGCATACACACTTATATAAATTTATTTTATCTTATCATTCTTGACACGCAGTATGTCTAGCCGTCTGTTCCATCAATTCGAGTCAATAATTTAACATTTCAACAACTTCGAAACAATGCGTACATGGCCTGTCAACTATCATTCAGCTTGGCCACATATATGTGTAGGTTTGTGTACATGCATGCACGTGCAACCACACATATACTTACACCCCATCTCTCTCTCACACACACAGATGCACATACACACATAGGTATGTGTATGCTTTTTATGACTAATATATATATACATGCTTGTCAGTGTATCTGTTTTTGTGTGTATATGTATGCATATAACTTACGTATATATATATATATATATATATATATATATATATATATATATATAAAAATATATATATATATATATATATATGAATATATGTATGTATGGATATATATATAAATATATATATATATATATATATATATATATATATATATATATATATATATATATATATATATATATATATATATATATATATATATATATATATATATATATATATATATATATATATATATATATATATATATATATATATATATATATATATATATATACGTACGTACCTACATACATATATACATACATATCAACACATTTCTATATGTTATGCGGATCAAAGCATACGTGCAGTAACACTGTAGCCAGATAATCACATATATTTATGAAGTTATAAATTTACCTTTATAAATACAATCTTGCTAGTAACTTCGAAATTTCTGTATACTAGTAAAAGTTTTAGTGTGAGTGATGTTGATATGCTTGGCTTAAAACAATTAAGTATACATAATAACTGAATAAATTTCCAGCATTTCTCAAAACCATTGGCTACGAATATATTTCACGGAATGTTTATATATATGGGGAAATATATTTTATGTGAAATGGCACATTTTTCGTCAATTAAGTTATATGAACTGTTGAAGACAACGTAGAGAGTCCAATGTGTCCCAATGATCACAGGCAATATGTAATGGTGACTTTAGTACTTACACATGGGGTCATGAGAAAATTACTCTAATTATATTTTTAGAGTCAATATGCATGAATTATAATACTTATACTATAAATGTTGACAACCGTATCTTAATATCATTATTACATACGCACAGGCACTTTATAATATTACTTATATTATGGTTGCCTGATATATTTTTCATCATTCAACTTATGTTGAAATTTAATTATTTCTTTTTGTTTCTGTTGAATAACTTGACGGAGAAAGATCTGAATAATTTGAATAATTCCTTGCCGAATTATCCATCATACTATATTTAATATCTCACTAGTCTCATCAGCAAATATAAGCCTATATGTCTTGGTTTACGTACTCGTGGTAATATAGAAAAAGAAGTACGAGGCCTAACTGGAGAAGCTTGTTGTATCCTATGCCACATTTCCATGGAAGATTCACTCCATAAAATGTTAGTTACGTACAAAGACTTCTAGCTGTAATAAACACCATCACTGATTATAGACAATTAGACATGCATGTGAATCTATGTATGTATGTATGTGTATGTAAGTACATGCAAGTGTAAATATATATATATATATATATATATATATATATATATATAATGTTTTTGTTTGTATATATATATATATATATATCTATATATATATAATGTTTTTGTTTATATATATATATATATATATATAGGGGACAGAGAGAGATAGAGAGAGAGAGGGGGAGAGATATTCATCGATATATTCATATGTATACACACATAATTTGCGTGTTACCAAGCTAATTTTTTTCTCTTAGTGCATTCTTCACGTAAATGTGCTTATAGTGTGCTTTTTCATTGAAGTTAACTTTTCATTTAATATCTCGTAGTCCATTTCTAATACTGTATGCTTTGTTGTAAGTCTCAATAAATTTTATATTGTAGATAAATATAAACGTATCTATCTATCTATCTATCTATCTATCTATCTATCTATCTATCTATCTATCTATCTATCTATCTATCTATCTATATTTCTATCTATCTATCTATCTATCTATCTATCTATCTATCTATCTATCTATCTATCTATCTATCTATCTATCTATCTATTTCTAGCTGTCTTTCTCTTTCTGTATATATATATACGTATACATATACAAACACACGCACCCACACGCACATACACACACATACACTCTCTCTCTCTCACACACACACACCAACATAAACACACACACATATTAGGTTGTATTTGAAAGGTAACAATAAAGTGTTCCGGAAGTGTTGGAGAACTGATTTATTTAATCAAAGTATCATCCATGTTCATTTATGCCGTTTATCCAAACGTTTTTACTATGTCATATATTCCATCTTTAAAAAAAATTCAGCCTTTGCTATAAGCTGTCCAAATGCTTCAATTATCCCTTCTCTATTTAAGAATACTTTATTGTATATGAAAAGCTCTAAATGATTAAATAAGTGATGATCAGTAGCAGAGATATCAGGGGAATATTGAGGATATTGCAAAATCTCATAATTCAGGCTTTGCAAATTTTGGACCGTAGCTTGAGGAGTATGAGGACGTGCAGTGTTGTGGATAAAAATTGGACCATCTCTATTTACTAGTCAGTGTTGTTTCTTTTTCAAATTCTGATGTTACAATCAACTTCCTGGCACTATTTTGTTGCGTTACCGTGTTTCATTTTTGCAAAAATGAATAATGAATAACTCCCTTCGCAGACCACCATAAAGTGACTACTAACGTTTTAGGGGGAAACAGTGGGTTTGGGTAGTATTTAGGTGACTCTCCTCACCTAATCGTTGTCCTGTTCTCCTGCTGTTGTCAAAGATATCCATCGCTCATCGCAAGTAATGATTTGATGCAAAAATGGTGTTTTGCCAGTCGAGAAAACAATAAGGAGCACACTTCGAGGCGTCTGTTTTTTATATTTCGTTCAGTTGATGCAGAACAAACCTAACGGTTTTCTTGACTTTTCCACTTCTTTACAGGTGTCCAAATGTATTGTGTGAGATGTTTGGTGTTCCGATGTAAGTTTTCGAACCTTTGTTCTCGGATTTGGTTCAATCAAAGCATGTAATCCATCATACCGAATAAATGATTGGTTTATTTTCAAGGCTATTATCTCCTGAACGAGAGCTTTGGAACCATCTCTGAAGAGTTCTTAAATTCTGTGGAGCTTTTGAGGCAGAGTGACCTAGTTTGTAATCATACGATAAAATCACTCAACTTAATTTGTTTGTTATCATTTTCATAAAGTCTGTGGGTACGAATTTTGAATACCAGTATTGTTGGAAAAGATAAAGAGTCAAGATTCAATGCAAGGTATACACAATTGAGCTTTTAATGACTGAAATTGCAAGTAATTAAAAATGCGACATTTCATGTGAAACAACCTAATATATATATATAGGGTGCTGGCAGGGCATAAAGGTAGGTTACTACCATAGAAGCACTCAACGCGCATCATTAAAGGTAGAAAATTCTGGTTTCTTGACGGTAAAACTGTTGTGTGGGTGTAGCGAAGAATAAAATATCCGATACAAATAAATAATTTAACACATCTTTAATCGTCAGGTGCAATTGTTCGTTTAGCAATTCTAGTTACAACGCCAGTTAACACAAACATAGAGGTGAACATTTACATAATATTTGCAGTTTTAGATATTCGAGTGGTACTTCATCGAACTTGCATCTTACTTTGGTACAATGGTGTTGTAAGCAGAGTTGGTACATAAATAATTGTAACTGATGTCTTAAGATGTGTTAAAGTATTTATTTGTCTTATTCGGATTATATATATACATGTGTGTGTGTGTGTGTTTGCGTGTGAGGTGTAAAAATCAGCGTCTTAAAGGGAGGTTATTCCTTCAGACTTTATTCCGCTGAAGAGCACATAAACAAAACACATGCATCACGAACGTGACTTCAATAATATTTGAATTAGAGCTGCCTCTGATTCAAATATATAACGTGAGTGAGTGAGCAGAAAAGAGGATGCAGGAGAGAAAGAGAGATAGAGAGAGAAAGATAGAAAAAGAGAAAGAGAGAGAGAGAGAAAGAGGGAAATAAAGAGAGACAGAAAGAAACTGAGATTAGTGTGTGTGTGTGTGTGCATTATATTATATCATTATGAAGTCATGATATATTTCATGTGTTCTTCCAGTAGCTAGTTATACCCCTCTCGTCAAACAAATTCATTCAGTGGATTTTACTTAACTGATGTTATCTAATGAGTAGAAAAAATTGTTGAGAATTGTCACTCCATATTAATTGAAATTACCATAGTCCAAATTATTCATGATCGTTGACAGACTAAAAAACAAATTTATAGTTAATTAGCAATTCTTCGCTTACAACGTCGAATAATTTAACGCCAATTTACTGTTGAATTTTCATGCATATAAGTGTCAGAATTTTACTGTAGCCACTCTTTGCAATTACATATATGCACACTCAAACACACACACACACACACACACACACACACACACACACACACACACACACACACATACACACATACACACACACACACACAGACGAATATATACACATACGCTCTTGAACAAGCGATTACGTACCTGTATGAATTAATGATATAATTTCTATGGTTTAGTCAGGTGTTAATTTGTATATGAAGCATTTATGCATGTATGATTATCTATAATTTTATCACTGATATAATCATTGTTATACATTAATTATTATTGCATTATTAAGCCGAATGTTTGATTGAAATCTTGTATAAATCATATATTGTTTAGTCCAACGCTTAATGCGGTTTAGCATGGAAATGTGTGGGAAATACTTAATAATAAATAAAAATAGCAGCAGTTACATTACGGAAGATGCAATTTGTATTCATATATTTATATTTATTTCTTGGGTAATTTGTATATCCATGCAGATATCTTCAACTAGCTTTTGCGACACGAAGAAATATATGGATGTGTTTATGTGGGAGACTATGTGTTGTAATATGATATATAATATATTGCTTATGTATAGCACGTTTGATTGTTCAATGTGAAATATAACGTATATGTTAGCCGTGGTTAATTAAGGCTAATTCTCGATATGTAATATAAGGTTAATTTTCAATATGTAATATAAGATCCAGAGTAACATGAAATTAATCTAGATGATGTTATTTCTCATTTCAGAGTATTTCATTTCTTACATTCATCCGTGCTCATTTCTTGTGATAATATTTTTTAGAATACGTTTCTAGAAGCTATATTACATAAACGGCTTAGCCTAATTTGTGTTTGAGTGTGCTTCACGCCCTTTCTTTCTTTGTAACATTGATTTCCACAATATCCTTCAGAATACTTACAATAATCGCTTGTAATGCTTTCAACCACTGCTTGCATTTTGCTATTTTTTCTCCTTCGGTTTGGTTTTGTTCCTTGTCTCTTAGATTCGACCTTTCACAATTGTTGAGTGCTCTGGGAAGAACCATACTGGTACTCCATCGGTTATGACGATGAGGGTTCCAGTTGAACAGCTTCTCGTGAAATTAACGGTCAAGTGACTGATTACTCCACAGACACGCTTACTTTTAATGTATATCCTAGGGAGATCAAGTTTGACACAAAATGTGACAAGGCTGGTCCTTTGAAATACATTTTCCTAGTTGAGTAGACTGGAGCAACGTGAAATAAAATGTCTTGCACAAGGTGACAGCGCGTCGCCGGTTTTGGAACTCAGGACCTTACTATCGTGAGCCGAATATTCTAACCACTAAGCCACGCACCTTCACAGAAGAACCCTGCATCATAGAAAAATATGTAAAAAAATTGCAAGGTTATTCTCTCACTAACTTACTAACATTTACAATGCAACAATTACACTTTATTATTTATCAAAAAAACTTTCAACTAATAAACTTGTAAAATCTACATAGAGACTTGGTAATATTGTTTCTCTACAATAGGCTGATAATTCAAGTTATTCCGTGTGGGAACAACGAAATGTATAGTTAGGTTAGGTTGTCAAATAATTAAGAGAAACAATAAACATCTAGTTACCTTATTCTATATCTACGAATCCCTTCTTAATGCACGTTACCAGTAATATGGGGTATATTACCACTAACATGGGGCATAAATGTATTTACAAAGAAATGCATGTGCATATATGTGTGCGCGAGTGTGTGTACGCGCACGCGTGTACGTAGTTATTTATGAGTACATAAATGTGACTGGAGTTTGTGACATGCAATATGTTTATTACGGTAGGTAAGTTTTGAGCCCCGATGAAGTACAGTATGAAATATCAGAGTCGGTACATGCGAGATAGGTTTATTTATATTACGATTTTATGACTACTAGTGTATTTCTGAATACATTTTGAAACTGGTAACTGATATTAGAAGCTGTTGAACAACTGATGTAGTAAATGATATATAAAATGAATATCTGATTTAAGATGCTAAAGTTTAATGCAAAAATTTAAGATGAACATTTGTGAGTTCTAAGGGATACTGGATGTTAATCGTCTTATCTGTTATGCACTAGAAATCAGATAGCTGAGAAATGGAGTACAACATAAAATAATGTTAAAGGTGGACGACAGAAGAGATAATGCAAGCTCAAGAATTGCATTATGCTGGTTGTGTCATTTGAACTTTGAAAGCTGATATGGAAGGTATAGAGCAAATACTAATTTTTTATTTAAAAAACTTTTTTTATACGCTGGGCTTATTCTTAACGTTTGCTAGTCTAAAATGTAATGAGATGCTTTTAGCTTCTTTTGTTGTATATCATCAAATTCTCATAAGTTGAAGAGAATATTTACGTATGGTAAAATTAAAAAAAAAAATGGGAATAACTGAAATTATAAATACACAGGAATTAAAATATATGTCTATGAAAAAAATTTATTGTTTTGAGAAAGACTGCACTTGTATTTGATCAAAAATGCAATTGGACAACGTTAGAATGTATTCATCAAAGTGTTACTTTTAATAATTTTATATAATAAAATTTGGGTGAAGGAAATATCCCACGATACTTATATATCATGTTACAGGGTGTTAACACGAAAGAGTTTCGTACCAAATTTCTTTCTTTCCTAAAATATAAATAAAAATAAAAAAGGAATATTACGTCTTCCTACACCGACTCCTTCCACCACAAATATTTGGTAATTTTCCAAATATAAGAACGAATGCAAATTTCCTATCAGGCTGGGACTCAAGAATATGCAATAAACTAAAGCGAAAACAATGTTCTTATCCCAAACTCTTAAAATATAAAACAGAATCGTTTGACTGTAAAAAGGGAAAACATTTCAAGAATTCGGTATACATATAACCTAAACGTAATAGTAGGTGCTAATGGCTGTCGAAATATTTGGTCGATTTTATTATAGAAAATGGCGAAATATGAGCAATGTTTAAAAACATTGAGATAAACGTGCTTTAAAAGCACTTATTTTAGACTGAAAACTACAGAGTTATTTCCAAATTATGAGAGATTAACTCACGGCTAGATATAATTGCTGTATTTTGCAATGTAGACTAAGGGATATTATACACCATTGTGATAAGTAGGATAAATTTGTAATTTGCTATATCCTTTACATTTAGGTGTTTCCTATATATGTATTATATACTCATCACACACACGGTCACACATGCATGATAACTTGTATATGTAAACAACCTACGTTCATTTGTGTATAGATACATAGAAATAAATCGGTGAAGACTTGTAGAAATTATATGTGTGAGATAGTGTGAGTGTTTATCATGTAACTGTAAGTGCATGCATGTATCCTTGTCTGTGTGTGTTTTCCAGAATGTGTAATATGTATGTATACAAATGTGTGCGTATGTGTGCGTGCGTGTGTGTGTGTGTATGGGTGTCTATGTGTGTAGACAAATACAAAAGTACGTACTCATACACGAAACATTATACATATTAAATAGGAAATACACGTAGCAGGTAGTGACACCCTCAATGCCACGGATGTCACTCATGCTGCATGCATACTTAGGTACATTCGTGAGTAGGAAGTCAAGTATACACACACACATACGTATGTATACCTACATATATATATGTTTGTATGTATATATATATATGTATATATATACATATACATGTATATATATATATATATATGTATATATATACATATACATGTATATATATGTATATATATATATATATATATATATATATATATATATATATATATATATATATATATATATATATATATATATATATATATATATATATATATATATATATATATATATACACATATATATATGCATATTTATATATATATATATATATATATATATATATACGCACAAAAAACATATGTATGTATGTATGCGTATATATCTATATGTACCTGCGTTTATGCAATTATTTATGTATACAAATTCACAAACACACAAATATGTAGATCTAATACAAGATATATGGATGTCTTATTGTTTACCAGCTCATGTTACACTAAAATGCTCTTAACAATTTCTGTAGCTTGCAGATATAATTTACAATTATCCTTCGAACAGTATGAAAAACATCCAAATACTGATTTTAATATTACAATATTTTCCTCTACTCTATTTATGAAAGCTATAAATAATGGTAAACATGAAATCAAAATTCCTAATAACACATTCATGTTTCTAAAGTTAACTGATATAATGATTACACTATATATCATACTAAAAAAAGGTTTTTGACAAGGGCTATTTACGCCAAAATTAGTTTTGCATTATGGTAGCCAATGATACTTATTGCATTGGTATTAGGTTGCAGATCGAACAAACCGCTTTACATTATAGCTTGTCATTACTGCTTAGATATTCTTATTCACAAACAGACATCTAATTGTTTTTTGTTTGTTATTAATTTTAAATAACGAACATTTCTCACTGGTTTCAATTACTATCGATGTAGAAATAAACTTAGTCAAGCCAAAAATATTTCTTATGTATGTGACTGAAATCGTTAACAATTACCATTCTATTTTGACGTAGCGAATAGATTATCTAACTTATTGCCCTAACACTACTTGTTGATGATATTTTAGCATTTCCGTTCTTGCAAATATACCCATTCTATGGTCGTAAAATGTGCCACAGGGTTATTGAAAAGCTGGTCAATTTGCTATAAAATTCACTTCAATCGAGCATAGAGAACAGGTAAGAAGCTTGCTTACGTGCAAGATGTTTCCGGGTTCAGTCCCACTGTGTGGCACCTTGGGCACGTATTTTAACTATAGCATCGGGCCGACCAAAGCCTTGTGAGTGGATATGGTAGACGGAAACTGAAAAAGCACGTCATACATACATACATACATATATATATATATATATATATATATATATATATATGTATATATATATATATATATATATATAAAAGCAACACGGATTTTAAAGGTGATTGCATACTATATTCTGTCGCCTGAACTTAAGTGTCACATTCAATTTTGAATCTAAATTTATATATATGTGTGTGTGTGTGTGTGTATGTGTGTGTGTATGTGAGTGTGTGCATGTGTGCGTGCGTGTGCGTGTGTCTATGTTTGTCCCTACACCATCATTTGGCAATCCATGATGGTGTGTTTTTGTCCCTGTAACCTAGCGGTTCGGCAGAACAGTCCGGGAGAGTAAATACTAGGCTTACAAAGACTAAGTCCTGGGGTCGATTTGCTCGACTAAAGGCGGTGCTCCAGCATGACCGCAGTAAAATGTCTGAAGCAAATAAAATAATAAAAGAATGGAAGAAGTCTTTTATCCAAGGAAAGGAGTCTTTTATCCAAATTAACATGGATGTCTTGTTAGAATATCAAATAATACGATACTAGCCTTGAGAGATCCTCTCAGATAAGTGCTTGGTGTATAAAATCAGATATATAGATCAGAGCAGATGAGAATCATCTCTCATAGTCACCAGAACTGCCATAATATGTGATTTCATTGTATTGGAAATCATCAGTGGTAGTCATCCTGTCACCGAATGCCAGTCAAATTTCGCTGCTGCGATATATCATGTTTTTAGACAATAATGTCGCAAAGAGCCAGCCGGTTTATTAAAGATTAATTGCACAGAAGAACAATTCTGAATATAATTTCTCTTGAGCTTGTTTTTCACTTGATATTGACTTACAATGACATGCTGCAGTTTTCTTCTTTCACGTCAAGTTGTTTTTTCTACAGTTTAGTCTCCGAACAAAAGAACATCTCTCAAGTACTATTTGGTTTGTGCTCTTTTCCTATTCCATTTTTGCATTAAAGTCAAAAGTGACATTTTTGGTAAAGAAATTAATTTCTGCTTAAAAAGAAAACTTGACGTGATAGAAAATTTCAGAGATCATTTCTGAACGCAATTTACTTTCTGAATAAACAGAAATGTATAGTTTGTCCATAAGTAATAAGGCTGGTCAGCTCCTTGCATAATTAATTGATGACACTAGGAAACTTTTTCGAGAAGATTGTTGGTGGTCTTCCTATTTCCAATTAGTTGTACGTAGTATTATGGCGCTGGTTTCAGAAAGCCCCTAAGAAATTTGCGTGACACCTTGTTCAATTGTCTTCTACTATAGCTTGGGCCGACCAAAGTTCTGTGAGTGGATTTGGCAGACGGAAACTGAAAAAATCTTGCTTCTCACTTAATTTTCGTTCAACCAAAGTTCATTTTTTTAAATTTAAATCTTTCTATTTTGTCATTAAATGCAATGCTGAAATAAGAGACAAACAGAAACGAAATACTTAATTTTATTGCTAAAGAAAAATATTACACAAAACGCTTATTTACAAATCTTATGCTAGATATTTCTGTCAACAGGCGTTTTAACTACACAAGGAGTGAATTTCTATTTGCTGGTTTGCGGGAATGGTATATTTGCAGTGACCAGTATTAGTGAGCCTATCATTCTTGTATTCCACCTACCTTTGTACTTAGTCTCTATGGTCTCGATGTCTTGGTAAAATATTTCTCCTTGAGCATTACTTATAGCACTGTTTCTCTGATAATCAGTCCAGATGACTTTTCAGAAAATAGACTTTAACACTCATGTTGCAGCCCAATTCTCAATATCTGGTTAACAGGATCAGCGCAACTTCTTTATAATTAGAAAGGTTCTGTGTCCAAGAAAATCAGGCACATCTGAAAGGAACAGCATTCCATTCTGTTTCTTTTTAGCCCCAAACTTGGTCCTCAGAACCTGCTCATTCAGCAGTAGACGCCCAAGTAGATACACCAACCTAAATTTTCTCTCACAAAAAAAAAAAAAAATGGAAACTTTCTGCTTAAGAATTTGAGTCAAGAAACTATCAGTGTTTCAGTATTTCATCACATGTTTTACACACAGAATGGGATGACAGATTTTTTCTTCATCACCCTGTTCTATGCCAAAGCAAGGAAAGCATTCTTCTCAAAATATGTGATATTGTTTCGTTGCCAACTTAAAGTACAACATTCACAAATATAGCAGCAGTCCCCCTTTTTGCATTTACTTATCCCACAAGTGGCCATAGTTTTGAAATACGAAACTTATATTCAAGCCAGTTATCACCTCTTTCAAAATTTGTTAACAGTTATAAAGTAAGCAAATGCAGATTTGTAGTAGCAAAGTCTATACAGTGCATGAAATTCTCTCTATAGTTCTTTGACCATGAAATTCTTTCCATAGTTCTTAGAACATCCTTGACAAAATGTAACCTTGACAAATATAACCTCACAATTAAAACATTAGTTGCACATTCAAAATAACTACTTCATAAGAAATAGTTAATGGTTCAACAAAACATGTCTCATCTGGTTCGTAATAATAGTTACACTAAATCAACCACATCGTGGTCATATTTGCAGACAAATTCCACAAATATAAGAATTTTATGATGTCAAGAGCCACAAAGGTGTGTCATTTATTGACATCTGATTGTGTAAAAAACACTCTTGTCATCATTATGAGATTTAAAACTAGTTAGATTCATAATAGTGAAAGTTGCTCAATTTGGATGGCTTTAATTTACAAAAAAACAAAAAAAGGAAAAACATTTAAATCATGACATCTGTTTTCACTTTTGTAGTTGCATTTACTTTAAAATTCATTGAAAAACTGTTTTCAAAGTTATATCAAGATTCCTACTTGGCTCTGCATTTTATGAAGCAAAATCTATCCTTAGAAATTGTAGCAATACCGGAAATGTTGAATAATGCACATTTCAATTTGTGAAATCAGTACTCCAAAACTACTAGGAAACATGCCTCCATCACTAGACAACATAAACCCGGTTTATCAGAGTTATTACTGACGGAAGCAGTATTAATAAAAAAGGCATCCATATTATAAATTAACATGGAGGTTTTGTTAGCACACCAAATACTGCGCTATTTACATTGACAGATCCTCTCACACAGGCGCTTGATACATAGAAAGACATATATTGAAGACGAGAATCGTCTGTCATGGGCACCGGAAATCCCATACCAGGTGACTTCATCCTACCAGGTGACTTCATCCTACCAGGTGACTTCATCCTAATAGGTGACTTCATCCTACCAGGTGACTTCATCCCGAAGCTTATCAATGGGAGGTGTCTTGCTACATCACTGTCTGAAAATACAACATGCATAACAATTTTGTCGCGGATAAGCTACATTTTACGACAGGAAATATTGATAAATAATCTTTGCAATACATTCGTACACCTGCTTATATGCAGAAAATTCAGTGACACGCAAGAACTAACATTTACATACTTAAACACTGGTTTATAAGGGTATTCTTTTATTCTTTTACTTGTTTCAGTCATTTAACTGCGGCCGTGCTGGAGCACCGCCTTTATTCGAACAAATGGACACCAGGACTTATTCTTTGTAAGCTTAGTACCTATTTTATAGGTCTCTTTTGCTGAACCGCTTATTACGGAGACGTTAAGATAACAACATCGGTTGCCAAGCGATGGCGTGGGTGGCAAACGCAGACAAACAAATACATGCATACACACACACGCACGCACGCACGCACGCACGCACACACGCACACACACACATATAATCGATGGACTTCTTTCACTTTCCGTTTCCCAAATCCACTCACAAGGGTTTGCTCGGCCCGAAGCTATAATAGAAGACACTAGCGCAAGATGCTACGCAGTGGGACTGAACCCGGAATCATGAAAATACACAGGCACACGTTTCCCGCGCTTGCACAAGTATATAAAGATTCACTTTATATTTTTACAGATATTTGTTGGTATAGACTTACATGCACAGACTCACCAAGACGCATGTAATTATTGAATAACTTATTCTACTCGTTGCTTCCTTCGCTGTTCAAAAGCATAGCGTATCTCAAAAAAGTTTAATTGCATGCTGATAATATACAATATTTTCTAAGGAATATTATATTCTACAATTTATTACTGTTTTCCTTATCTTACATAAGGGTTAAATCTGTATTTTCTACATTTACAAACATTACGAAATATATTAGGATTCAAATTTTGGTACGAGGTATGATTTTTTTGGGGATGGTGTACCAATATAGACGGAGAAAATCTCGCTAAGCATTTTGTCCCGCGTTCTAATGATTCTGACAGCTCGTCACCTTTAAATGTATAAACATTGGTTTCACTCTTTGGCGCTAGGCCAGAAGAGTTGAGCGGGCGATGGGGTGGATGATATCCACCCCGATGCTCAATTGGTACTTTTTAATCGATTGCGAAAGGATGAAAAACAAAGGCGGCCTAGATGGAATTTGAACTCAGAACCTAATGACGAAATCCTGCTAAGATATCAATATCAAAACCTTATTCAATTATTATTCCATTCCATTTAATGCAGAGGCTCTACGCGGTCATTTCACTTGCTAGACATAGCTGAGAATCTCCTTCATATCTCACCATTTTTTTAAGAGTTGGACATTCTGGAGAATGCATTGGTATATGTACAATATATAGAGAAATATATATACGAACGGAATGTCCTGGTTTGATTAACATTTAATAAATAGAAAATTCCTATTAGGGAAGATGTGGAGAACTGCAATAATACGTTGAATCGTGTAACTTTGTTTTAGAATGTGTTCACAGATAGAAATGATAACAAAATAAAGACTTGAGATATCTTAGAAGGCAGCCGATTGAAATGAAACCTCATTTTTTCAAAACAGTATTACTGTTCTAAAAATATAATTATCTGCTAAATTAAGTATAGTATATTGCAAACGGAACCAAATTACCTATTATATCAATTTACATATATCAATTTTCTCCTTTGTCTTCTCTTGGAAATCGTATTAATGACAAGTATATATAGAAAAAGAAAACGAAGATATTTTAAGTAAATGTTGAAACGCCAAATTTAAGTAGATTTCTTTGTTTTTATATTGCAGATATAATGCCAACTTTATTAGTATCTGTAATAAAACTACACTTCATTATGTATACAAGTATGTAGGTATACATACATAAATACATACGTACATAGATACATACATACATGCATACATATATATATATATATATATATATATATATATATATATATATATATATATATATATATATATATATATATATATATATATATATATACATATATATATATATACAGGGTAAGATATTTGAGGATAGGTTCATGTTTATAAATAAAACGGATATATAATAACAGATAATAATTTTAGTAATCAGAAAATTCTATAAGGATAAAATTAAACCTTGTCTTTTATAATGTTATTCAATAAAGCCATCTTCTCCTTCAGTAACTGCTTCTATATGAGATCTACATGCTCGAATCAAGTAGTCCTGGTTCATTTTGGACATTACTCTGACTATTGTAGCTTTCATAGATTCTTCCGTGTTACGGGCGCGTTCGTTGACCTCTCTCTCAACAACGCCCTACATGTAATAGTCCAATGGATTGAGATCTGAGGAATTAAGGGGCCAAATGGTAGTGGTTATATGATCATGAACATTTTCAGCCATCCATCTTACACTGTTTATCGAGGGTTTAACAATTATTTCCAGGACCTCAATGTAAGCGGCAGAGTTAACTTTATGGCCTTGTGGAAAGAAGTAATGAGACACCATATGTCGTTCATTGCTGACAATCGCTAAAACTATGAGACTTGCAGGAAATTGTGTATGCATAACACTTGGAACTTCAGAAGGGTCTGCTCATAACCATGTCATGTCTTCTGTTAACTTCTTGATCTTGGTCGACGGTTTTTTCGTTTCAGAAAAAAACAAATCAAATCTTCTTCTACTGGATATTTTAGTTTGTTTAAGAGCCATTTAAATCTGTTGTAATTATTTTCTTTTGCTTTTTCAGACAAATTTACCTTTTCGCATCATATAAGACTTATATCTGATGTATTCGTTGACAGCATTTCTGATTGTTCCTTCTGACAGATGGTGATCTTTTGCAATTGACCTCATGGAATTTCTGTGATTGTAATCACTGGTCTGTTGAACGTGCTGGATAAATTCAGGTGTCTTGATGATGTCAGAGCTCTTAGAATTTTTTTTTTTTATGCTTTCATGCTGTCGATACGTTTCCATCTTCAGTTCCTTGCTACTAATAAACTTTATAGGCGAAAGATCTGGCAACTTAAAAAGAAATCGAGATATTTCTAAATCACTATGCTCAGCATTTATAACTACAATAACAGCATGCCTCTTCATTTTTTGAGTAAGCTGAGGGTCTACCATTATTATTTTCTGAACTAAAGATTATAAAGTGTTAGCAAAAATTACTAAAATGATCCCCAAAAATGTATGTCCTCAAATACATTACGCACCCTGTATGTATATATATATAAAGATAAAACAGCATTTCTGTGTCACTAATTTACTGCAAGTGCACCGTCCACAAGTATCCCTTTTCTCAGATAAATAGATATGATACTTACTTCAATTAATATGTCGTCAATATACGATATTTCCTTTCTCAGTTATACTTTCGACCCAAAATTGTCGACTCGATCATTCAATTTAAGACATTTCTCTGTTTAAGCTTTCCAAATATACATGCAGCAATAAAATAATATTCAATATAGTTGTGAGCTGGACTCTGTTCTCGCTAGAAAAATAACAGCTAAATCTTCCTAAGCCTAAACTTCGTATTGGATACGAGATGCTGTATAGTACAGTCTTGGATTCAATGTCTCTTAACAAGAACAACGCATGGATACGATAGAAGCATATTTCGTCATATGTGCGACCTAGGATTAAACATCATCAGCAACATCATATTACCAGCTGTCGTCTTCAGCTTCATTATCATTTGGAAATTAACAATAGTCTATCATATTTCACATATATCGATATTTTATGAATGTAAACACTCCAGCATGTATAAATTCATATTGAAGAGAAATTCCATGTAGGTAAAATGAGAATATATCCTATCACATTACTCGAAGAATACTCCTTGTCTGAAATTGGTAGTGTGATTCATGGTGATAAGATATTTTGAATGGTTTCAATTCAATGAGCACTTAAATGGCTTATGATTCATATATTTTAAAAATATTGCTTGCATTCTAGGTGTATGTATCTATGTATGATTGTATTTATAAAGCCAGAGAGAGAGAGAGAGAGAGAGAGAGAAAGAGAGAGAGAGAGAGAGAGAGAGAGAGAAAGAAAGAGAGAAAGTGTGTGTGTGTGTGACAGAGAGAGAGAGACATATACATGCAACCATAAACATGTGTGAACGCACATACACATGCTTGCACGGACACACATACAAACATGCTCGCGCACACACACACACAAGCACACACACACACGCACACACACAAACACACACACGCACAAATACACACATGCACGTACACACTTACACATGAACGCACATATACCTCCGCACTCACAACACACACAACGCACGCACATTCACATATTTAAACGCTCATACATACACTTCAACACACTCACACGCAGATTCCCTCCACACATCACCCACAAACATCCCACCCACACACATCCCACACGAACAAACAGACACACGCACACATATGTATACAGCGAGAGGGAGAGATACAAAGTGAGAGAGAAAGACACACACACACGCACCCATACACGTGTACACACTCATGTACATATTCCCCAACCATCTACGCGCACATGTCAACACATACACACACAACCAAACACTCACCCATTCACACAGTCACAGCCACCCATTTTTATACCCTCTTCAAACCCCACTGTCTCTGACTTACTACTAACTTTCTATCTACATACACACACTGATAAACCTATCCATTCACACACCTGTTTGTCAGCTGGGCATGATCCAGCATAGTTTGTTGTCTTTCTCAATCAACACTATGTCTGGATTCTAATTCTCTAGCTTATGGTCGCACTGAATCATAAAATCTCATAGGATCTTTACATTATTATTTTCGACACTGTCTTCAGGTTTGTGCTCTGTCAAGTCCATACTTGTGTCCAATGGACAAAGTGTCCAAAGTTACCAATGGACAAGCCTGGCTATATTGTCGGGACGCCTCTTATATTCCTTCTGGGCTAGTGGCGTACATTGGCTGGTGATATGCCTTACGGTTTCACCGTTTTGTCCACAGATTCTGCACTTATCACTTTCTGATATTCTATCTATTCTGTATTTTATGTTTTTTGTTCTTAGTGCTTGCTCTTGGGCAGCACAGATTAGAGCTTCCGTGTCCGGTTTTAAATCACTTCTAGCGGTTCTGTGGCCTTTTTTTTTTTACATATCATGCTATGTTGTTTTCTTCTGCTCTAATACTGCATTCGCATCCAATAAGTACTCTTCTCCCTCTCTTTCTTGATACACACAGTCTGCCTGTGTCACTTTTTGGGTGGAGTGACCAATATCTAGTTAGCAACTTCCTTGACATTATGTCTACGCTGTTTAGTTCGTATTTGTCCATGCGATTACCCCTGCTCCATATCTAAGGAGTGAAACCACCCACGTGTTGGTAGCTTCGATCTTATTGCATCCGTTTAATTTCGACTTAAAGTATCAATCTCAGTCTGCGCAAGTGTTCCACGTTAATTTTTTCTGTCATTTCTTTCTCCATCAATTTATCCATTTCCAAAATCCCCAAGTACTTATAGCCCGTCTCTATCTACTTCATAACCTCACCCGACGCTATCGTTAGTCCGTCAATACATTTGACTTTGCATCTCTTCAATACTAACACACCACACCACACTTTCTCAGTCCGAACTCCATTCTGATATCAGCACTGATGGTATACACCGTATCAACGAGGGAACTGACGTCGGCTTCATCTTTACCATAAAGATTGAGGTCATCCATGAATAACAAATGGTTGACTTTTTCTTGGCGGCTTTTGAATACATTCCCAGGTTTTGCTTTCCTCAGAATCAGTGTCAGTGGTATCAAGCACAGTACAAAGATCCGTGGGGACAGTCAGTCTCCTTGCAAGACTCCCTCCTAACTTTTACTCTCCCTAAACTTCTTTCGTATGCTGCCAGGTCCGTTCTCCAATTGGCCATACATTTTCCAAGCAATCGCTCAACATCCGATGCAATCCCAAACAGGTTCATACACTCCATAATCCAAGAATGTGGAATCATATGGTACGCCTTACGATAGTCAATCCATGTCATGGCTAAGTTTTCCTCCTCTTGCACTCTCTGAGTACAGTTATATTTATCAGGAGTTGATGCTTGGTACCTCTGCACTTACGCTTGCAACCTTCTGCTCATGTGGCAGGACTTCATTTTTTTCTAGTTGTTGGTACGTTGACTCTGCTAGTATTCCAGTCAATAACTTCCACGTAAATGGCAAACAGGATATCAGCCTGTAATTATCTGCCGTTTTGTCTTTTTCGATGTTTTACAGGCACAGCACTGTTCTACCCAATGTCAACCACCCTGGTGTTTCTTGGTCGGCATTTAACAAGGTATTGCGTTGCGCAGCTCTTCGTGCATGACATTCAGCAAATCTTTTGATCCAGTAACCTTGAATTTCATCTGGTCCCGGGGCCTTCGAGTTGAGTTTTTTTTTCTGATTTCTTTCACTTCCCTAACTGAAATGACGAATACCGCCTGTTTTGGACAGACTACTATTTGTTTCAATTCTTGCAACCATTCCGCATCCTTCTTGGGCTGCTTGTCTTTGCTCCAGATGTCACTTCAAAACATTTGACTTTCAATGTTATATTGTATGAACTTTTGATCTGTACACTCTCCGTTTTATATCTTTATAGAATCTTTTCTGTTGTACTCTGAATAACCTACTCTGGTATTAACCCTTCATTCTTTCGTCGTATCTGACCATCTTTGCTTTCCTTGCAACTAGGACAAATATCCGTAAAATGTAAATAATGTACGCCTTTATACGGTTTAGTACACTTGAATTGTTGTTAAATAGGTGTCAGGACTTCACCAGATGATCTACCCTTTTTGAGTTTGAATTTCGTTGGAAGTCAATATTTTTCTTTCTTTTATTTTCTTTAATACCACCTCTCACTCCCTTTTGTTTTTCAAATCCCCGGGAAGAAATTGGTATATTTTATTCGTTTTCAGTCTACTCGCAAACGTTGTCTTTGCTTTCTTTTCCTAGTCACTGTACTCGTTGATTCGATTATTACTTTTCGTATCGGGGCGTCAAAAATATCATACAGAAATTGCATTGGCTCTTCATGTCGCATAATCTCTTCCGTAAACTGTGTTTTTCTGTTGTTTTAGGTGTATGTTGTATTCCCAGTAGAATCGTTTACCATCTATGTTATTTTTGCTAAACGTTTACTTATTATACCTTCTTCTCAACTATTCTTTCCATTTCTGTATAGTAAAAAAAAAAAAAATATATATATTTGTCACCAATTTTAAAGTATTTCATCTCATCTTTGTCGTCACTGTTATGCCTTTCTTTGAACTCACTATATATGCCACCTTACAACGTGGACTTATACCAAGGTTATAACAATCTAAATATAAGTAACAAAGAACACGTAACACAATATCTATTCACAACGACTTCTAAGACTGTCCTCAAAAAGCGCCTGTACACACTAAACTGTCAATCGCTGGCAGTACGCATGCGCCTTTATACGGTTTAGGACAGTTGACTTGCTATCCTACAACGGTGTCAGGATGTCACCCCAACACTTTCAGTATACACTGATAAATGATTTATCGACACGGAAATGATGAAAGGCAATGTCTTCCTCGGCGTCATTTTACTCAGAACGTATAGACGGATGAAATGCCACTAAGCATTTTGTCTAGCTTGCTAATATTCGTAACAATCAACACACGATGTATTCTGATCCACAGCAACTCTGCGTCGTCATTGTCTACAATGACATATAAACATTATAGAAACACACCACTTGCACGGAAACCTAATAATCGACTCGTCTCTAATCTTCGTGTGAAATATACAGTATCACAATCAGGGACACACCCTAATCGTGTCCACAGTTTTTAATGCACATAATATAAAACTTTTAAGCTTGTCTTATCGTGCATGTTTTCCTACAGTCACTGAAGAACGGATCTTCAAACTGAATCTAATCCATAGAATGCTCAAGATAGAGACCCTGAAAAGTTAATGGACGCCACCCTTCTTCTTAATTAAACCTCAAAATGTGAAATTTAACTGAATAGATCGATCTTTCCAATTATGAATACAAAGTCATAAACGTTCCTATGTAAACGTTTTATGCTTTTTAAAGGTCTCCCCAAAAATCGTGGCTGTGTTTTTGTAATATTGATTTTAGTTTAGCTAATTAGTTATGAGAAATTTATTTACTTGTGTGTGATATATATGTTTGTGTATGTATTTTATGTATTTATGTATATATGCATATATATATATATATATATATATATATATATATATATATATATATATATATATATATATATATATATATATATATATATATATATATATATATATATATATATATATATATATATACATATATATATACACGCATACGCACAGAAACATTTAAATACATACAAACATACATATATATATACATATATGTATATGTACGTATATGTATATATATATATACATATATGTATATATATATATATATATATATATATATATATATATATATATATATATATATATATATATATATATATATATATATATATATATATATATATATATATATATATATATATATATATATATATATATATATATATATATATATATATATATATATATATATATATATATATATATATATATATATATATATATATATATATATATATATATATATATATATATACAGAATTGTTCTTAAGAAATTGTTTAATTAACCCATGCAAGATTTTTACAATGAAATAGAGATAATTTTATAATTGGGCGAGGAAATCAATAATAGATTATCAAATAAAGTGCTAAAAGGAAGGATTAAATTTGTAGTGACAGTATTATATGTGATAATCATTAATTTATGGAATAACCTAGTCCTTTCCTTCACACATCAAGTGAGCTTGTCTGTTGTATTAAAGGTATTTGCTAATTTTCTTTTCAAGAGTCGTTCAATTACATCAACCAGTTAACCATGCCTAAGTTTTGTATCAATACCTTTTGTTTTCTATCTCCGCTTTCTCTCTCACTCTCTATTTGGCTCTCTCTCTCTCACTCTCTATTTGGCACTCTCTATTTTTCTCTCTCTCACTCTCTCTATTTGTCTCTCTCCCTCTCTATTTGTCTCTCTCTTTCTTTTTCTCTCGCTTTCTGTTTCTCTCTCTCCCATTCACACTAGGCTTTCCCTGTTCGCATCTCTGTGTGCTTCCTTGTTCTGTTATTTCCTTCTTCTTAGAATCCTCCATCACATCCCTTTCCCCCGTGTTTATAGCTTCTACAGTGTACAATTAAGTGACCTTAACAATTGATACCATTCATTTTGCCTTTTAAGTTTAAAATTTCATTCATTGATCGATAGTCTTAAGCAATTCGATTCTACAGAGATTTTTAATCATTGATTTTTGCCTCATGACAAAAAAATAATCAATCAAAGACCACTTAATTTTAGATACTATTCAGAATATTATTTACTATGTAATCGTCGCTTTTCTTATAACTCATTTGCAAAACAATAGCCTACACAAAACGCCATAATTCCACCAATTAGATTAGCGTCGTCTGGCTTCTAATTTATAAATTACGAAATAATTAATCCAGTTTTAAATTGCCAATATAATTAGTATATGTTTCATCTTCTTCAAACTATCTTTAAGATAGTTTAAAATATTCAGGCCGTCAAAATAGAAAACGTTTGGACTTTCTAATTCTCCACACTCTTGGAATTTAATTAGTGCCTGTATTGTAGGTTTTCAATTATACAAATATATCCTAAGAGAATATATGATTACTAGCCCACAAAATTACTTGAAGGTAATTTCCATCGGATGGATAAGATGAATTACAATAGCTTTACTTGTTACATTAAGAATATAATGGCATATATGTTAAATACACAGAATGCTATTTGAGTTGTAGATATCTATTTTAATTTAATATCGAATAACTATATATTTCTCAAATAAAATTGTTATTGTGTTGTACTAAGTTATGCATCCAAGGAGGTCATTACTGTTTGGCTTCACTTCTTAAAAATTCAGCAAATTCTCTCTTGAACTTGATTTTACATTGCTTAACAGAGGGCATGCTTGATAAAACAAACATTCTGGTGTAGATTAATAGGAAAATAAGATGTGAATATCATGGCTTAATTAACTATATTTCAGGATAGTTATTTGCCCGTGCAAATAACTATCCTACTACAATATGACAATCAAACCAACTCCGGCATATCTCTTTTCTTGTTGAAGCCATAGTATTACATATATTTTCACAAACACGTGAAAAAATATCCTTGCTATAAATTGCTACACGAGATCCATTATTCTAGCAATGATTAGATATTATATATTTCTAAAGCTGATCACTGTAAATAAATGCTCTAAACTCACTCAGCAAATTACTGTGAACAGTTGTATATCAGTATATTTCAAGACGGCTTCGAGGATATCGATTTTTGTAATCAAATTGTCTGAATGTCCAGGTGTTACATACACGAGTATACCAAAACAATGGCAATGAACTCTTTAATTTTCCAGGAAGAACAGAGTTAGAGGTCACATATCTGACATCGCATAAGTTTTACCACATCTACTAGAAATGCTGACTTTATTGGATTTGGAAATTGAACGAGGAAAGAATGTTTCCGTCTCAGAAGAAGGCTAAAGCATAAATATCAGCACTAACACGACGAGTTTAAGAAGAAGTGACTATACGTTACAAATAAATGAAATCCATCAATGGAAGATATGTCTTTATGATGAATCTATCTACAGAAATGGCAACCAGCTGAAACGCAAATCACAGTATTCCATTTTCCAGAAGAGTGGTAACATTGGAAAATAAATATCTTCATTTGTTTCTCTTTTTCACCATTTCCCTATATGTATGTTTGTGTTGTGTCGACGCTCCCAGGCGAAGAAGTAGGGTCTCCCATGACATATAAATAAAGGTAGTCTGGCCGTGGTAGGTGTGTTGAGTAGCAGTCGAGTAGCACTTGTATAGCGGTTGAGTAGAGACCATCCGAAAGTACTAGATAGCAGTAGCGTTGAGACATAACAGTATGTAAGTATGTAATTACGCATATGTGTGTGGTATGTGTGAGTGTATGCATGTATGTAAGTATGTATGCATGTACATATGAATATATGTATACACACACACACACATATATGTATATACTATAAGTATTTATTACTTATAAGTATTTATTTTCCATTAAATTAGTAGTTGAAATGATATAATGTTTTAGAAAGTGACCGTTGGGAAGCCGTTACAGTGCTATCAATTTTGTATGAAGGGAATGTCCATTCTGTATGATGAAATGTTTTTAATGTGCAAGTAGTTACTGTGACAGTACCCAGTGATTATTCTTTTAAGCCAGTACTCTTCAAACTGAGGAATTTCTATTCAAAACAAATTCATAGGTCACGAGACATTTGTGAGAATGCTGCAAAAACATATTTCCGTTTTTTTTTAACATCGTTTTTACTCTCAGTCGAACAGGAAAAACTATTTGCTTTATCAGAGACAAGAATAGTTATCAAGGGCAATTCGGTTAACTAAATGACCAGCTATTTTTAATTAGGTCGCTTTATATTCTTTGTTCACTGAATGTCATTCTCCGATTTTAGGTTTCTTTTGCAAATCTCTGGAGCCGATAAAAATACTAATTAGAAATACGTGTTACTTCAATAATAGTAAAAGGTAACTAGTGTTCAATTGGAATGGAAAACATAATGTACAGTATACAAATTATCTGACTATCGATTGTTCATCGAAATCATGCTGGGGTTCATACTGTAGATGTTTAAATCATTTTTCCGCTAGTTCGTTCCATCATTCCATTGTATTGATTAAAAATACGGCCGATCGTGAAACTTCAGGGTTCCATAAGTGACACACACACACACACACACACACACACACACACACACACACACACACACACACACACACACACACATACACACACACACACACACACACACATATATATATATAAATATATATATATATACACACACACACACACACACACACACACACACACACATATATATATATATATATATATATATATATATATATATATATATATATATATATATATATATATATATATATATATATATATATATATATATATATATATATATATACATATATATATATATACATACATATACACAAATATATATATACGTACTTACATATATGTATTCATATATATATATAAATATGCATATACATATGCATATACATATTTACATATATATAACTGAACCGAAAATGTGTATGATTATGTATAAAAGATTACTGTATTTTTTCGTTGAAGCGTAGCCGTTTTCATCTACAATACAAAGCCATTTTATTTCTTGTATTTATTTTCATCTTTTCAAACGTTCCAAAAATACTATCACGTCATTATTTTGGTTTCTTTCAGTATGATTCTTTCTAATAGTTTTCTGTTTTCTTTCATATTTCTTTTTCACATTTGAACCTTATTTTCTTAATATAATTTATAAGTACAGAAACACTGAGATACAAGAAAAATATTTACTGCTGTGAAGATACACATGAAGAAACAAAGATCAAATATATACAGCCGAAATAGAAATATATACGTGTAAGCTAGCACATTTAGACATAGATATTTGTGTGAATGTTATATAGCTGTATTCGTATGTATATCTTTTCGTATGTATATGTATATATATGTGTGTAAATATATTTACATGCAAACATACATATATATGAATAAAGTATTTGTGTACTGATATATGAGTGTGTGCGTGTGTAATTTAATGTTAATATGCTGTTTTTTCCACGCTTGTCTTCCTTTTCCGTTCGTATAGTTCTGTCGATTTTTTTTTTAATTGCTGGAATACATACTTTTTTTTTTATCTTACAATTTATTTTCTGGATGATTTATACCTCTGTTGCACATACTTTTTCTTTCGTTGTTTGTTAGTTAGTCACTTTGCACTTACACACAACCAGCTATACATAGAGCAATCATAAAAGAGAATCATAGACATATATATATATATATATATATATATATATATATATATATATATATATATATATATATATATATGAATACAGATACATGCAAGTGTTCGTATGTACGTATATATATATACATATATATATATATATATATATATATATATATATATATATATATATATATATATATATATATGATAACGCGTATGTGCACTAATGAATTGACCACTTTCTTCCACGTGCCTCCTTGTAGAGTTGTCTATGTGTTCTAAGTGCATCTAATTCTCTTCTACCATTTCCGTTCGTTCTAAGTGACTGTATGCATTTTTCATTACCTGAAATATTGTTTCTTAATTGTTTTGTTGTTTCCTTATCCCGAAACACTATGAACATTCAATTTCTATTTGTGATGTTATTTTTATTATTCACTCGTGCTGTTATCTGGTGTACAACATAAACTCTTTTTAGCGTTGATACTATTCCTGTTATATCTATAATATCATTTACTTGGCAGTACTTCAGTGTTCGTACACGACGTCATTCACTCACACAATCTTACTTCATGGCATATATAAAGGGCCAAGGCTAATAAAGAGGATGAATGACGTCTTCTCAAATAGACACAAGTATCACTTAATCACCTCTAAATGTTTGTACATATATGTGTGTATATATATATATATATATATATATATATATATATGTGTGTGTGTGTGTGTGTGTGTGTGTGTGTGTGTGTGTGTGTGTGTGTGTATTTATTTACTTATATTTGTTAAAGAGGACAACAAACGTTAAAGCATCTCAACTAATATACATTATTATTATTGGAAAAAGTTGAAATTCTTACTACCTTTTCTGAGATATCCCAGAGTATGGGATATTCTCTCATCAGAGAAAACATAGGAAACATTAGAAGGGTATAGATTAATGAAATGACAACATAGAAGGCATGGGTAAAGAGTGAAGAAGAAAGTAAAATGTAAAAAAATATGACTTTTATGTTTTTTTTCTTCTCTCTCGTCATCTCCTTATTCTTTTACTCCCGCCTTCTATGTCGTCATTTAATTAATCTACCCACTTCTCATTTTCCTTATTCATCTCCAATGACAGAATATCCCATATTCTAGCACGTCCCAGAAACAGCCGTAAGAAATTGAATTTTTTGCAGTAATAATAATTATGTATATTACTCGAGAAGTTTGACCTGCCTGAACGTTTTTTTTTTCCTCCTTAACAATTATACATCCGCTATATCAGAAATCTGCAATGGGTCCATAACTACTTTCTCGGCTATTATCTTGGAGTCCGTTACAGCACTTACCTAGCGTACCTAATCGTCTAGATCACCTGTGAATTAAACCCCCATACTTTATATATGCACCAGCATGACCGCAGCCACTTGGCTGAAACACATAAATATATATATATATATATATATATATATATATATATATATATATATATATATATATATATATATATATATATATATATACAGACATACATGTATATGCATACATACACACACACACACACACACACATACACACACACACACACATATATATATATATATATATATACTTTTGTTATTTACACCACCTGTCCTCGTCTGTTGTTATTATTTGTATATTCTCCCTCCTATACATATATATATATATATATATATATATATATATATATATATATATATATATATATATATATATATATATATATATATATATACAAACACATGTATGCATATGTGTGTGTGTCTGTACACAGACACCATCGGTATATACTCACTGTTTAAGTAGCCTGTATATTATTTGCGGGCTCGATATAGGCTGCGAGGTGATAATAGATGAAACATATTTGGAAATAATTAAGGAGTGTATTATGTGAGCAAATGTGGCTGCTGTTGCATGCGATGCACGTCATTGATGTACAGAAGGAAGAGAGTATTTTTCTAGGATGAAAACTGTTTGTTTCGGATTGGTCGGAGAAAGTATAAATTTATGACTCACAATTAGCGAAGCACTTCGTAATAATCGTTGTACAAATATAAACAACCACATTCCTTGTGTGCTGAATATGCATTTAAGCTCACAGACCCAAAGAAAACAAGATATGTTATATTACTCTTCGAGAAACTATATGCAAATACAGCGTTACCCCTGACAAATATATTCGAAATATCCTTCCCATAAATTTCTGAAAACATTCTTATATGAAAATACACAGCTGCTCTAAAAGACAAAACACGGATGAAAAATAAGCAAATATTTATTCTTCACACTTCTAATCTTTCTATTTAACACCCACTAGATGCCTCGTTATCTTGTTATCTCCTCTCCTCAGAATCTATTTTGCGTGTGTGTGTTCGTGCTTTTCCACGTGAGTCTCTGTGCATGTGTGTATCGACATGCCAGACAAACTGACGGGAAGACGGACAGAAAGACAGACAGACAGACAGATAGGTTGATAGACGGACAGACAGAGAGATAGACAGACAAACAGACATACATACAGACAGACAGACAGACGGATAGATAGATAGATAAATAGATAGATAGATAGATAGATAATCATGAATGTGGGAACGCCTTTGCCTGTATTTCCGTCATTATTTATTTATTTATTTTTCAAATATAGAACAAAAATAAATATCTAAATATATATTTCTTTATATACCTCTACCTACAACATATTCTTTGATTCGTTTCATGTTTGAAAGATTAAAAAGTAAAATAGTTTTATTTTGGATGTGTTTTTGAAGTTTTTGCTCGATATACATAAGTCATATTTTATGTATTTCTAAGTGAAGTTTAAAAACAAAATAGCATTAATAACTAAATGACGTAGTTCATCTTACTACAGACAACCTTCTGCTGTTTTGACGCTAGAAACAAGTAAAATAATTGGATTGCGAGCTCATTATCTGAGGCTTGCAATTATGCCGTTGCCATGGTATAAATAACGAAATATTAGCAGAGAAGCATCAATTTTTCCATAGCCGAAAAAAAAAAAAATTATAATATCAGATACGTTGTCACATAACCATAATATAAAAGAACTGTAATACGCCCATAACATACACATACTTGCTTATATGTACATGTATATATATATAAGGATTTATTTTTCGTTATGAGATAAAGACCAAGGCTATGTATAATATAGAATATTTATAAATAGAATGTCTTACAGTTGTTTCTAGGATATTCATTATATCCCTTCATCGTAGACGGTGTGAGACGATTATATCCCTTCACCGTATCCGATGAAGGGATATAATAAATATCCTAGAAACAGCTGTAATACATTCTATTTATAAATATTCTATATTATACACAGCCTTGGTATTTTATCTCATTATGTTCACACGCTGATATATGACCTACGTTGGAACCCTTATTCGCATAACCACCGAACCTGGAGCTCAACTGTAGTCTGTCCATAGCACTTACTCAGCATTAGCTGAAACCTCGGGGTCTAATTGACACCACAATCGCTCATAACCTATATAGTATCCAATGTACTTTTCTCACTCGTCCCAGTTACTCTCTTTTTGTCATTCCTTCATGTTGTTGTACTTGATTCTATCTGCCTCAAGTATTCCCAGGTATTTATGGCTGGATTGAGGTTGAATTGCCTTCATCATCATCACCATCGTAGCACATTTCGTGGGTCAAAGAGGCATGCAACATCAACAATATAGCATATGTGGTGCACCTTGTCCTCCACCATAAGGTCTGGTCTGTTATGCTGTAGCACCTGATCTGTTTGGATTAGGACATCCCAGATGGTTTTGCTAGTCTCTGACTTCATCAGTCTCTTCGGTCTGTGCTCATACCGCGTCTTGTTTCTCCCTTTTGTAGTGGTTTTGTGAAACTCTAGGGCATTCGTTCGTGATATACGCAATGGTTTCATTCATTGTATTGTAGATGCGGCATAGCGGAGACACTTGCTCAGTGGCAATTATTGACCCTCCAGTTCGTGTCAAGCGATTGATATTTCGCTGCCAGTATTGTGTTCTGGATCGCTATTTCTAGTGTTCCTTTCATCGGTCAATCGCACCTATTTTTTCAGTATCTTCTGTTGTAACTATGTGGAATTGATTATGTAGTCCCTTCTTGTGTAATTCTTCATGTCCTTCTTGTACTTCTTCCTTAGTATTCCATTTTTTTCTGCTCTCAATTGTCAGTCGTTCGTAACTGTCACTGTCAAGGCTTCCTTACTTTGGACTAAATATCTCATTAAGCCCTCGAGTTCGATATGCATACAGTCGTCTACACTTATCAGCCTCGTTCCTCCTTTTACTCTCTTCATGTAAAGGGAATCAGTGTCTGCACGTAGACGATGGGTTCCATGCATCGTTAGGAGCTTTCTTGACTTTCTATCCATCTCCTGTCCACTTCAAGATTTCGGCGCAATACCGAACTACTGCGAGTTCGAGCGAGTTTATTGCCGAAATTATGGTTCTGGCATTTGGCCTTCAAGACAATACTTTTCTCACTCGTCCCAGTTACTCTCTTTTTGTCATTCCTTCATGTTGTTGTACTTGATTCCATCTGCCTCAAGTATTCCCAGGTATTTATGGCTGGATTGAGGTTGAATTGCCTTCATCATCACCATCGTAGCACATTTTGTGAATCCAAACCTTGTAAGAACATTGGAGTTAATCTGTACAATGCACTAGTCTATCCAGTTCTGCCTCAGATTTTGTGAACATCTTTAATTCGTCCATGAATAGCAAGTCGTTATTATTATTATTATAATTATTATTATTATTATCATCATTATTATTATTATTATTATTATTATTATTATTATTATTATTATTATTATTATTATTGTTCAGTAGTCTTATTTTTATAACCTGCTTTCGCTTCACTACCGAGCTCAGCTCTGTGCGCCTTGGGTATGTGCTGTGGTTTGCTGTGGTGCTCTTATGTTTACTGTATTGAAAGTGTTTTGCGTAGAATGTGTGCAGTACCCAGTAGTGCAATTTTCTGTATGTTATATTATTATTATTATTATTATTATTATTATTATTATTATTATTATTATTACTATTATCAATATTATTATTATTATTAATTTGTTACCATGTGTTTAATTTGCCTTGCATCGGGAGAACTGCATGAACTTTCTCTTTATCTCTTTCCAAATTTTTTCTCAATGTATTTTTAATCTTATATCTCAATTATATAAACATACCCCTTTCAAATATTTAATTTTGTTGTCGTAATCTTAATTGATTTTATCTTTTTTGATTATTATTCAGGTCAGTGTATTTCTTTACAACGTTCAACCACGGTAAGAATAATTAATTTTCTATTCTAATTT
>NC_142929.1:160919074-160956574 GCF_046866305.1 Octopus bimaculoides | reverse complement strand
GACGTTAGCCAGTTATTTTAAATGAAATGGAAAAATTTCGAGTTAGGAAAACTAGAATTAACCCATGTGTGTAAGAATTTATATAAGATAGACATTCCCCAATTTGTAACCTTCCTTGAAACGTCTAAACCAGTTTTGTGTCACATGTTCGTTGTCAGATTCTGAGCCTTACACACCATTAATTTCTTTTGCCTCTGCTCTTCGATTTAGGCATTTTTCCATTGTTAGCGTGAAGTAGTTTTAATTGCAATTTTTTTCACCACACATAGTCAAAGATGTAAAACAAGGAATAAAAAATTATGCTTATTTGCTATACATGAAAATAAATTATAAATAATTCAGCAACGACTGGACAAGTTGCATCAAATTAATGCGATAACATGGTGATACAAGTTGCCAAAATCATCAGTGAAAATTGCAAAAAACTCTAGAGTAAACCTAGTGCTTAAAAATAAAGATATATGTAGATATGTGTGTGTATGTATGTGTGCTTTATGTTTGTTTCTTTGTGTTTGTGTGTATGTATGTGTGCTTTATGTGTGTTTGTGTGTGTTTGTGTGTATGTGTGTGTTTGTGTATATGCATGTAATGTATGTATTGCATTTATGTATGCGTATATTTAGCTATGGGTAGTAATAATATTATGTACCAAAGAGCTACACATCTGCAATTATGAACATTGATATAACATTTCTAGTTTATCGCTGCAGAGAATAACATTTTGAAGGAAAGAAAAAAATCCTCTGAAGGTTTGCAGTAATTATGTTCTACAGGTTTCTGGGTGAATGTACTTAATATCATGGTAAAAGAATTATAACATGATTAAAATCTACTTTAGAAAACTGATTACATTTTTCTTTTCCAAAATATATTCAAACAAGTTATTACTAAATTTCCTTGTGTATTTTTCCAAGTAAAGATAAGATGGAAAAAAATATAATAAAGTTTTCCTGTTATTTTCCATGCAAAATATGAATATATATTTCCATTCTTCATATTCATATATTGGTTTTCGTTCATACATTTGGGAAACCTAGGGAATAAATCTGCTTAAGTATAATTGAATTTTGTGAAATATGCAATTCAACAAAGATCGAGCTAATTAACTTCATCTTTTGCTGATATAAATGGAATCAAATAAAATCCCACACCCTAAATCAGTCTTTGTCTGCCTCCTTAACACATCATTTCTCTATCAATCTGAATGTACTCACATATATCTATCTATCTATCTATCTATCTATCTATCTATCTATCTATCTATCTATCTATCTATTTATCTATATATCTATCTGTCAGCCTGTATGTCTGTCTGTCTGGCTGTCTGTCTCTCTTTCTCTCTCTCTGTATATATATATATATAAAGAGAGAGAGAGAGAGAGATAATAAAATATATATGTGTGTGCGTATGTGCGTATGTATGTATATATATGTATATATATGGAAATATATATATGTAAATATATGCATATATATAAATACATGTTTACGTCTGTGTGTGTATACATACACACAAACATGCACACATACACGCACAAACACACACACATATATACATATATATGCAGGATGCGATTGGTATATTGTCTTCATTTTTTTAATTTTAAATTGTGCGCATGTACATTGTTTTTGATTTCGGCAGGGTCAGTTGGGCGCCGATTGTAATAAGGAAACGGTACCATGACTCAATTTACTCTGCCAGAAGTTTAGAAACGACATGCTGCACTGCTTGGTATTCGCGCCGGAGGCTTCAATACGAACAGATGGTGAACACACAGAACAAGTATAGGCTTGTCGTGTCCTCAAAACTTGTACTGACAGTAATAAAAATCAAACATCCAGTCAACATCATGGTGTTTGGATTGATCAGTAGTGATGGCGATGTTATACCTCCAATCTTCTCCCGATACAGCCTCAGACTGAACATAAGGCCTACCAGATTACAACGGCCAAAATAGGTCATATCCAATGTTCCACACACATACAAACACTTAAACACGCGCGCGCCCATGTTCACACGCACACACACACACACACACACAAACACACACGCGCGCGCACACACACACACACACACACACACACACACACACACACACACACACACACACACGGAGTTATATAAAGTTTAATCCTCCATTAATAATAAAATTTTCATTCATGCTTTTATATCTATTTATTCTATCCTTTTTTTACGCAATATTTTCACTAGACTTCTTTTAAATAAACGTTTTTGTCTAAAATCTTTTAGTTTAAACTATTCCATCGATTCTATATGTGACAGTAGATTTTCATCGATGGGTTCATGAACCTTGGTCCTTCTCCCTAAAACTATATATATATATATATATATATATATATATATATATATATATATATATATATATATATATATATATATATATATATATATATATATATATATATGTATTTTATACTGTGAAACTTAATTTAATTTTGATTTTTAATAATTTGAATTTAATTGAGTTTTTGCCAGTAGATTTGGATTTTTATCCCTAATATTATTATGATACATATACATATATATATATATATATATATATATATATATATATATATATATATATATATTTATTTATTTATTTATGTGTTTCAGCCAAGTGGCTGCGGTCATGCTGGTGCACCACAGTGATTTTCACGTTCCTTGCATGGCTCTTCTCCCCCACCTGACATGGTCCAATCAAGAGTTTTGATGGCACATCTGGTGTATAAGAGAATTTGAAATAGCTGCCCTAAGCTGCGTCTCATTACGAGCCATTGGTTCGTCTGGTATCGTGGAGAGGAAAGCGTCAAGTTTTGTCTTGAAGACCTCCGCATCCATGTCTTGCATGTCTCTCAAATGTTTTGGCAGGGCATTGTAGAGCTGAGGTCCTCTGAAACAAATATATAAACAAATATTAAATGAGTATATGCATATATACGTACAGGTATGTGCATACCGACATCCACCTGTATGTATAGGTGCATATCTGGGTACAGGACATTGCAAACAAAACGTAGACAAGAAAACACACAAGCCACACAGAGAACATTCTCCTTCATCCGCTACCCCCGTTTTAACACCGGCGTTTCGAAGAGCTGGGTAGGACGCATCGTTAAAACGGCTCTTCCCATGGACCGCAAATTAAATGTGTATACACAAATTAAACCTTGACATGGAGGAATGTAGTGGCGGACAAAAAACAAGACAGGAAAAGAAACAGAAAAGGCTATACGGCCAGACGGGAAAAATTATGTGTGTAAGAACGCTGTGAGGCACGTACTTGAAAGTGGGGACGAAGTAAGTTCGCGTGTTTGCTCGGCGATAACCAAGGAAGAAAAGGATTATTGACCGGAAGCATGTGACCATGCCGGTGTAAGGGGAAGAGAGAGAGTGGTAGAGGGAGAAACAAAGGGAGGAAGTAGAAGAATAGGTGAGCAACGCGAGGAAAAGAGGAAGAGAGGAAGTACGAGGGGGGAAATAGAGATACGTAGTAGTAACAGAGGAAGAACGAGAGAGGTAAAGAGAGATACGTAGTAGTAAACAGAGGAAGAACGAGAGGGGGAAAATGATAGAGGAAGAGAAAGAGTAAGAGATAGAGTAGCGTCGGAAATTATAAAGTTGCGAAAACTACTTACAAATTGGTGACGCTGCGTTCGGTTATGTAAAAACAAATAGTACATGAGTATATGCATATATACGTACAGGTATGTGCATACCGACATCCACCTGTATGTACACGTGCATATCTGGGTACAGGACATTGCAAACAAAACGTAGACAAGAAAACACACAAGCCACACAGAGAACATTCGTCTTCATCAGCTACCCCCGTTTTAACACCGGCGTTTCGAAGAGCTGGGTAGGACGCATCGTTAAAACGGCTCTTCCCATGGACCGCAAATTAAATTTGTATACACAAATTAAACCTTGCCATGGAGGAATGTAAAACAATAAATAATAAGTTATATATATATATATATATATATATATATATGCATTTATGGGTACCGGACTTGACCATCTGTGCAAATAACATGAAATACGTAAACAAACGAGGGACGAACGAGTGAAATATGCAAACCATGGGAAAAAAATAGGAAACAGGACACGTAAACTCAGAGAAAAGACCCTTTATCAATTATCAGCTGTCTACCTACTCCTCATGTGTGTGTGTGCGCATGGGCGCTCGTGTGTTTAAGTGTTTGCATGTATATGGAACATTGGATATGACCTATTTTGGCCGTTGTAATCTGGACTATACTATCACAGCTCGTTCATTAAACAAATACACTTATTCGTATTAAGATCTGCTTGTATTAAAAATACACGCTTGAATAAAACAAATTCTCAAAACAACTCGTCAAAAATATATATACATATATATGAATATGCATATATATATATACATACATACCTATATGTAACTGCGTGTGTATCGTTGGCGATTTTCTTCCTCCGTCTTCCCTTCCACTGGACTTTCCTCTATTTCTGACTCAGAGCGTGGCTCGAAACGTTAAATTCTCTTTCCATCATTTCCTTAGCATCTTGTGGCACAGTACTTGTGCCACGTCTTCGCGTTATTGTTTTTTCTTGTTTGTTTTTCATTGTTTTGATTCACTATATATAGCATCAGTTATGAGTCGAACACAATCTCAGCCATTATCGATAAGACTGTTTCCACTCTAGAATGGGACCGAAATTTTTTATTGTTTTCTCTTTCGTCTGTCCATTAACAGTCTCCTCCCGAGCCTGTTTCATTTGTTATGTTTTGGTCCCATTCTCACAAGTTTCCTCCTGGTCCCTCCAGAGTGAAAGCAATCATATCGATGACGGCTGAAATTTCGTTCGGCACTCTGGCTAGTAATTGTTGATGATTTGGTGACCATCTGTGTTTTCTATTCATGTTCATTTGCTTATTTACTATACGTTTATTTCAAATGATATATATAAAGATATGTCAAATTTACTTTGGTTGTTTCTTATTTAATCCTGGAAATAGTATTCATGTACGCACGCACTCCTCGATTATTTCCTATTTGTAGAAATATTCTTCGTATAATTTTGTGCCACTCCGTCCCTTCACTTTTAATTTTTCCCCCTCTCTCACTTCCTCTATTTTCCTCCTTGTTACCCTCCTCCTACTATCAAGTGACGATCAATGTCTGTATTATTCTTTTTCGCGTTGGCTAGGATGGGACCGGTCACGATTCTCTTTGCTCCTTGCTGTACTCTTCCCATCTCTATAGTATTTTAGGACAGTTTTCACTTCACCATTGCGATAACCACTTCCTCAGTCTTTGAGCCCAAAGGCATTTTTTGTTTTATATGTATTATTATGTTTATTATTTTTAATAGTTTTCTTCGTCTGGGCCTAAGCCCTTACTCTGTTTATTGTTTTATCCCTCGTCCGTCCACTAACGGTCTTATCTCGAGCCCGTCTCGTATGTTATATTTTGGTCCCATTCCCGGGAAGTTTCTTGGTGGCGCCTCCAGAGTGTAAGCAATCTTATCGATAATGGCTGAAATCACATTCGACCCTCTGCGGATGACTGATGAGGAGATGGTGAACTTTTGTGTCTTCTGTTTGCCTTTGTATTTAGTACATGTTCGTTTTTTCATTTACTACACGTTTTCTTAACTATATATATGTATATATATATATATATATATATATATATATATATATATATATATATATGTATGTATATATATATATATATATATATATATATATATATATATATATATATATATATATATATATATATATATACATACACACACACACATACACATATGTATGTTTGTGTGTGGGCGTGCGGGCGTGTGTGTGTAATATCTATGGAAATACAGGACGAGAATTGTTTGTAAGTATACATGAGATTTAGTTAATTTCACTCCAACATTATGGTAGCCTCCAATGACCAATCCTACCTTCAGGATCTTCAGTTTCCCATTGGCCACCGATTAATATCTTGTACAATTTGCGATCGGAACTCGATTACACTACAGTGAACGACTTTCCTTCTATCTGTCAGTTATTTTGTTCCCTCAGGGAGATGAATTGTGTGCCAACACAATTTGGATATGCATACTCATTTAGAATATTGGTCATAGAAATGTAAATGTAACCAATTTTACAATGCAAAAATTTGTCTCCTATGGGAGGTGTCATATTATGAAACATTGCTCAATATTTTTTTTATGAAGTATGTTATATATTTAAAGTTGCTACATGACTATATTTAGCGTACTTCAACGTTATAGGCAGGCTGAAGATAGTATTTTAGTATTAGTTTATAGAAGCAAACTGAACACCATTAAGGCCGCTGTGAAAATGCAAAATGGACAGGCTCCAATATAACTGACACATTTATTAAGAGTGCACCATCGAAGAGAATTTTTTTAAAGTATTCTCACATGTAATGAAGCTAATTAAAATTTACTATTACGAACAAAATGTCGAATAAATCAAATAAAATAAAGTAAAAAGTAGAATTCTACTCGATTATATAACATCAACTTTAGCCAATTATACGTATAAAAATAATGCAGTTTTATGTTAGCCCAAAATATAGCTTTCCGATAAGCGAACATATATTTTTGTATAATCAGTAGTTATATACTATCAATAAATTGTGAAGTTCAGGTCTAGTTTCTCTCAATTGGAACTTTGTTAGTACTATTTTGCATGTATTATTAAATATAGAAACGTGCGTAAATATATATGATAAATATCCATTCATTTTCACACTATATATCTGGATGTTTATCAAAATATCACACATTTTTTCATTCTACATAATATCACGTTAGGTATACAACGTGAAACAAGAAAATACATTTGAAAGACACAATGAATTCTTGAACAAATGACATGAAGAGAAGAAAGATATAAGCAAACATATACAAACAAGTAAATGGTCTTCGAGGAACTCACATATGTATAAAAAAAAAACGAAGGCAATGCAATAAAATTAAACATGGTCATAGGGTCACACACTCACACACATATAAGAATTTTTGTGTGCGGGATTGAAAATGCACCTAAATCTCAAAACGTGTAATCGTTTTCAGATTTTGTAATAGATATATTCGAATACACAACTACACGTTTTGAAATCCAGGTGCATTTTCAATCCCGCACACAAATTTTCTTATATGTGTGTGCGTGTGTGAACCTATGACCATGTTTAATTTTATGGTTAATGCTTTCGTTATATTTTTACTGCGTGGGGATACAATTCATCTCTCTCTCTCAACACACAAACACAGTCACGCATATATATATATATATATATATATATATATATATATATATATATATATATATATGCGCCTGTGTGCGTGGATGTATGCATAATATGCATGTATATATATGTATGCATCTATGTATATATATATATGTATATATGCATGCATATCTAAATCTTTATATGTAAGTGTATATATATATATATGTATATATATATATATATATATATATATATATATATATATATATATATATGTGTGTGTGTGTGTGTGTGTGTGTGTGTGTGTGTGCATGTATGTATATATATATATATATATATATATATGCATACATACACACACACATACATACATATATATATATATATATATATATATATATATATATATATATATATATATATATATATATATATATATATGTATGTATATATATGCATGCATATATAATTACACGCAAAATATTAATACTCACATATACACGTATAAATATAGAGAACAGAAAGTAAAGAAAATGTCACAAGGATGCACATATAAACAGACATACATGCACATACCTATTCATATATTCTTAATCATCTATCTCTTCCTTCGTGTAAACTTGTGCGAATGGAGAGAAAGAGACTTCTTGGTTATATAACATAGTTTGGAAATGTGATGACAACGAATATCATCACACGGTACTCTATTGTTCACAAATACCATAAACATTTTAAAGCCGTCAACGCATATATGGAACTAAGTGAAAATTATATCAGCTAGATTGTTGGTAAGGTAAAAGCGTCAGGGATATATCTTTTGACGCAAAAACATTGCGAAAATCCAATAATTACCATTTCTTTATACATGGAGAAATTTACGGGTATAATGTCTGTAGTGATTCTCACATGTCAAGCAATTACAAAAGACAGCCAAAATTAGGTTGTACGCATTCAAGTAAAAAATGGTGATAAGAAATACTTCACTGAATAAAAAAGAAAAATAAGAATTCCAATATAATGTGATAACTACGTAAGAACAAGGAAATCGTTTAATTTTTTAATGATTGATTACGCATTAAAAACTAAATGGAATGACTATGCATCGACGTACAGAATAGAAATGGTGGTGCTATAAGATTGCTAAAATAATTTACGAGAATACCACTTGGATAACTTTTGCATAACAAAGGTTGTGAATTGCTCGAGAAGTTAGATCCTGGCGCTGAATACGGTATGAGCAAATTCATTAATACAGGAAACAAGAACAACTATTCGAAGTAAACGCTCAGTCAAAGCTATTGATTAACGAAGCTTCTCCAGTTCCATGTAGAGAAACTTAGAAACATTCATGAATACTGTAATGGAAACAACCACAATTTATTTAAAACCTTGCCTTCAGTATATGCATACGACATTGAATGAAAAGTATTTTCTGCATCACGGCAAAGAAAATACTTTCAAGTAGGGAATCAACTTTAGGAATGAAATAAGAATAAGTGGCAGAGATTACAGAAATGTTAAATTCTATTTAAAAAAGATTTATAGAAGGGAAGGTATTCAAAGTCTCCAATTCGGTATTCAAGTGGATCAACTGTAGACATAGACTGGTGAATTGAATTCCCTCAGGTTGCTGATAATTACTCCAGTGTGCTCTGGTTGATGAGAGACGAGATCAAACTCTATGCAAACACATAATCTCACAATTTCTACCAAAATACTCTTGAATTATGGGCAGTTTTTTTATGTCTACAAATATCGTCAGGCAACATATTAATGCGATATGGAATTTCCACAGACTATTATATAAAATAGGGAATTTGAAGTTCATAACGATAAATAAACGGAGACTTTCTGTTCTCCTATGAAATATTATTACAATTATGTATCTCTCCATACGCATACGTACTTGCATGTATATATAAGTATGTATAGATTTCACTTTAAAGTTTATAGTTGGTAATCTACTCTCAAGGTCTACATCAGGACATTATCTGCAGTTCGAGTTCACTAGAAAATTTAATAAATGTAGAGTAGTAATATTTAAACAGATGCAGGAACATCGAAGTATTAAACTTATAGATAAATGCATAAAATTGTGTGTGCCTATGCATACATATATGCATAGATACATGAAAAGACATACATAAAACAAAACATACAAATTTGCACGTATACATACATACATGCATACATGAATTTATTTGCTGATCCTGAATTTATTTGCTGATCTACGAACACGCATCCGTTCCGTTCTGCTATCACGACACCACAACTCCACCCCATTCTACATCTTCGAGAACAAGTATGTATGTATATGTTATAGTTAAAATATATTCATAGTTATAATATATTACAATCACAGAAGAACAATAAAAAAAAGTTTACATACACGAAACGACAAAATAAAGGATATATTTCAGTCAACCAATATCACCAATATCTATACACCAAGCATAAAAAAAAAAATTATAATTTATGATTCAATATCAAATGCATGACACTTTCCCATTAGCAAACTGGAAAAACAAAGAGCAGCCTTCAAAACTGTTAATAAAGTAAATTTAGCGAGACTAATACATTTTTTATATGTGATGTATCTTTGTATTTAATTGCGGTGTTTACCTTGTTATTAGTCCAGCATAGTCATTCTTTTTTTTTTTTTTTTGAGGAATTATATGCAAAAGTATATTTAACTCCGTATGTAATTCTACTAAAAACAAGAATAACTATGCTGGACTAAAAACAAAATTTACTCTGACATTGAATGCAAATGTACATCGCACGTAAAATATATAATAAAATCTACTAGAAAAATTTTCCTGGAATTTACAGTTACATATTTATAAACTTGGCGTTGATTATTTTATCAGTTATAAATTTGTTCCCTACAACATATGCGATTGGTTAGAAGCTTTGCAATAGCATTAATGGCGTCAATTTTTTTTTGAAAATGGAATGCGAATGTATCCAAACCCTGATTTAACAAGTATATGAACGATATTGTCTCATGCTAAACAAATTAAACTTTAAAAAACTAATAATGAAATAGGGAAAATTCTCAAAGATATAGATCAAACTAAACATTTTTTGCTAATATAATAAGTTTGAATGGAAAGCTGCTTTTTATAATCACATGGTCACGTAATTATGTACATGTGTATATAACCTTGTTAGAACATCACCTCGAATGAATCGATTAATTTATCGGACTTTCGCCGAACCGGTAAGTTATGGGAACGTAAACACACCAGCACCAGTTGTCGAGCGGCGGTGGGAGATAAACATATAGGCAAAGGCGCGCGCACACACACAGACGGACACAGACAGACAGACAGAAAGACATACAGACAGACAGACAGAAAGACAGACAGACACACACACAGAAAGAGAGAGAGACAGACAGACGCGCGCGCGCACAAGAATATATACGACAAGCTTCTTTCACTCTGACGATGGCTTAGCAGACCCACACTTCGAAATCACTGTCAACAACATACTTATTTAAAAATTATATATATCTATGTTCGTTAACAGTATGTGTGATAATGACGTGTGATGGTAATACTACTTATCATGCTGTAGCGCATGCGCAAAATCGAAAGAGCGTAAAGACACGCTAGTATTTGATTTACCTTGTATACATAAGTCAAAAAGCGTCCATTATGCACAAAAAGCACGTTCGTTTTCCTTTAGATAAACTGTTGATAACAACTTGCTTGCAGTTAGTGAGGAATACAACTATTACATTTTTCCATTATTTGTAACATTGTTTCTTTCCTTACTGCTATGCTATAATGTTACTTTATGCAAAATTTATTGCACTGAAATTTCTTTGATAATTTTCTATTTTTTTCCTTTTAACATTCAATAACATTTTCTTCCAGTTTCATAGTGACCATCCATTATGTTAAAGTCCAGTCAAAAACTAGAAAAAAATATCGCATTCCTTTCATGTTCTTTTACTATTTCATTCAATTAGATCCAATAAGATCAGCTTCATTTTTAAGTATTTTCCTTTCATCTTCAGGCGACAAATATCAATCTCCTAACAATCGCAATCTCATATCTGCATTAATTTTGACTTTCTCTCTATGGTGTTGTAAAAACATTTACACGTCATGGTTATATGACACTATGACACTCAAAATTTTCAGTTGATTTCAACTTTACAATCCATCTCATCCTTGCAGCGCATTGTTAACATCCCCGTTGGCAATTTACTTCATATAACGCATACATGACACACATACATATTCACACATGCCTGGAGACATTCACTCTTAGAAAATTAACCTGTTAACTATTCTTTTTCTCTTTTGTGTCACTTGCCACATAAATACACGTCCTTGAATGTTTCGACAAATATATCAATGATAGAACTTTTTGAAAATAGGAATATTCTAAATTGATTTGATTTATTAACTCATGTACTCACCGATTGAACAACTTTGGAACTGTGATTGAACAAATTTAAGTGACCTTTTCAAAGTATATAACGTACAAACAAAGTGTTTACCAATTCAGATGAATGAAGCCATTTAGTATCAATTGCACATGAGATAAATCTCACATCAATTTATATAGCAGCATTTTCAATAGATATTTAATTTGAACACATAACCGTTGCATTCCACTGCAAACTATTATGCAGCGTATTTGTTTATTCAGAATTGTTTTACTGCGAATATTTTGAAGTTAAATATAGTATTTTCTTTTCTCTTCTCGAAAATTCTCGTTTGCTTTCATTACTCTCCCTTAATTTTCAGATGAGATCGCAATATTCAAAAATATCCATAGCATCGTTGTTGATATTGTTGTAATTGTTCTCTTGCCGGAGTTCATCTAGGTGGGTACTGCACATTTTAGAAACAATATGCACATTTTTAGCACATCTTTTATATACAAGCTTCGATTTCATGTTAATTAGACAAGCTCCGATTTTATCACAAATCTAGATGAACTTGTATTTTCTGCCTCTATTCTTGCAACTGCAAGGGACTGCCAGCATACCTTCTTATTTCCTTTCTCCTTCCAACCTGAGATAACAATATTTATCTAAAACCAGTATTTCGGACCTGCCGTATAACTGTGTTGGAGAATATAAGCATGTACCATAAATATTATGAACATCCCGAATACAACTGTAACAATTCTACCTTCATATATAAATGTCATAATGTTACTGGATATCCGACATGTGACTCTGTATGCAGTTATTCTCTTACATACGGAGCAGCTCAATTGAAACACTGCTTCTAGCTAATCATCTTTAGACAGCTGTAATAGCCCTACTTTTTGTAGTTGCAGTTCAAATTGGAGTTTAAGTTGCAAATCAATCCGAGAATTAATTGTATGTACTCATTATCTGAAGTTATCAGACGTAATATTACCTGACTATAAACAACAATTGAAAGGGTGCTGTCGTGTTTTTCCCCTAAAATTTCAATGGCCAAGAGAGAGATGTACGAGCAGCGCACTAGACGATTTTCAGATCCTTTGAAACTGATGCAAGGAAGAAGGTACTGTCTTTATGTTATCTTCGTACACGACTTGTATTTCCTTCATTTATGGAGACTGAGAGAATTAAAGAGCGAAACTAATGAAATTTTTATTCATATCGTAAAAGTCAAATTTAAATACCAGACACTCATTCTTGCTCTTCGTGATATGCTGCCCAAACAATAAAAGTAAAATCGTAACAAAATATGTATAATGCATTAATACGAACGGAAATAAATTAGTATTTGTTATTATTATTTTATTTTTCTGATTAACCTTGTTCATGCATCCGGTGAATACTAAATAATCGTTGGGAGAATCCTTATTTAAACGTTTTCTGTTTGGCTTTGTTTGAAAAATAGCTCAGTCTTGATCATTTGCTTTGGTATTGAAGGTGCAATTAAATGATGGAGTGCATTTTCGAAATTAAGCAAGTTTAATGAACATTTGCTTTCTTCGGTATTCAATCTACGTTTAACAATATTATAGAGTCTTTATGAAGCATTTGTTACCCTTATGACATCTAATTTGTATCGGCTGATTGAAACATGATAATTATTAATTAGCGAAATTAAAATGTATTGTAATTAACGTTCTCTACCGGTCATATTTATACACAGAATAGTACACAAATACTTTAATAGAAAAATATATTTAAAGAAAATCCGCATTAATCTTGTCTAACTATATTATAAGAATTAATATCAACTTTAGCATTTCGAAGAAATCAAGCAATAAAGGCAGAGAACAGCGATAATGTTTTATGAACCGATTTTATAGGCGCCCACTCTTGTCATATTAAGAAAATCAAAACTTGTTGGATTGTAAAAATACGGTGGATGACGCAGTAAGTAGATCGCAAGCCAAAATACGATGAAGTTCTTAAGATTTTTCATCCTCTCAGTTCAGATCACATGAGGGTTCAAATTTGGCTTTTTTATCATTCCGGATTTGATAAAAATTTCTACCAGTTAAAAAAACAAAGTGTTTTAATTGAATGTGCATTACTTCCTATTTTAAACTTTTACTGGTTTTCAACGTCAATACATGAGATCAAATAATATAAAGGAAAAACAGATGAACAGAAAACATATATATATATAGAAAGAAGAGAAGAAAACTAAAGAAAGAGGTTATATAACAAAGATTTGGATGGGGATGATTGTGGAGTGAGGAATAAATTTTAAATGACTGTGGGAAAACCAAGGTATGACGCTGGCTTTTTTAGTTGCAATTGTTTATCTGCTGTCTCGTGAAAGTATTCAAATCATACTTCAAGAATTTATTTTTCTTTTCTTCCTATTATTACGCGGCTACGTGTATTCAGTGACGTTTTTCTGTGTTATCAAACGGTGGCCGAAGAGAGCCCTCTCATCTTCCTTTACTCGTAGCATTCTTTTGTCTAAAAGAAAAGAACGAAAAGCAGTGATATTTTTTTATAAGTGATCAATATATTGGTTTACAGCTCAGTGATAACAAGAGGGTAGTCACGGGAAATCCTATATTCATATCCCGCTGTGCTCAATGCTACTACTGCTCATCTACCAGGTTCGATTATTCTCACTCCCACACTCTCTCATCCCTATTGTACTTGTTATTCAAACGCCAAACCATGACACACTGTCAGACTGATTGGGCCTGAGAAGTGAGTTGAAAACACGCGTTTTTGTGAATCATTCCGCAGTTTCGACATACATTTCAGAAGTTGATATTCATTAAGCTAAATGTGTGAATGCCCTTCATAACAACCACCGAATACAGCATTTACCCCTCCCATGCTTATTCATATGATTATAACTATATTTTAATTTCCACCCCTCTCTCTGTCTCTCTGTCTCTCTCTCTATCTCTTAATATTGTATCAATCTGACATTTTGCCCACTCCCAAATTCTCTTTCATTCTGTACCCTCTCTTTTCTCTCTCTAGCTGTCGCTGACTATATTTCTCTTTCCATATCATTTTATTTCTCTCTATATTTCTATATCATTCTTAACGTTTATGTTTCATTATCTTCTCTTTCAATCGATCTTTATCACTCCATTTGTATTTAACTGTTTCTTCCTAACGATCTATTTCCATCAGTTATTCTGCATGCATCTATCTGTTTCAATCTATCTCCTCTCACTATCGTTATATCCCTTTACATCAGTACTTCGTTTCACTTTAGCGCTATTTATTTCCTCTCTCCTATATTACTCTCAATCAACCACTAAGATACACTAACTATCTATTGTTTGATCAACGTGTTCTATTAGTGAAAGTAAAACGTCTAATTTTTAGGCGATGTTGGTATTGCTTTCTTTGATAATTTATGTTTCTTTCTTCTATCTCTTTTATATTTTATTTGTAGGAATTAGGTTGAGTTTCGATGTTTACATTGCATTACCAGGAGAACAATTATTTGCGGTATTTTTTTTTTCCAAGACTCAAACTTCGTTTTCTAAGCAATAAGCAAACATAATAAATATACAAATATGGAATCCGGTTTGTAACTGATAGCATTGCACATCACTTACTTTATAAAAAAAAGAGCACACATATGGTTTAATTGAAATGCAAAGCTGAAACCGCTCTGGCAAAAATAGGGATATAAGGACTATCAGTTAATTGGATGTATGTTATAGAGACTCTTACATTAAGTTACTATTTATTATGTAGTTTATTAACACAAAAGAAAAAAAGAACACACAATTATATTACAGGAATCCTCTAATATAATGCATTGAGATATTTGGAAAGGTTGAATGATTTATAAAACAAGGAGTGAAAGAGAGAGGCAAACACATAAAGAGAGGGAAAGACATAAAGAAATCAGAAGAGAGAAAGGAAGATGAGCAGAGAGATGAACATAAAAAGTAAGACAGAGAAACTTGAAGGAACTGAATTTCGGAAACATAATTTAAACGACAAACATATGCAAATATAACATACATATATGTCAGTTGTTTATACGTACATACAATATATGTGGGTATATGTACATATACATGCAAATATATATATATATATATATATATATATATATATATATATATATATATATATATATATGTATGTGTGTGTGTGTGTGTGTGTGTGTGTGTGTGTGTGTGTGTGATCTTTTGTAGAAAACATAAATCCGGAGAAGCACGCTCTAAGATGTAGAGCAGTGTATATTTAAATGAAGGAAGCCGGTTTATGGGATTACCCTGGTTTTCTCGTCCATATGGGGCTTAGCCTTATGGCGTATCGTCAGACCCCAAAAATGCCTGTTGGCCTAAGACCACATTAAAAGAGTTGGAGGGGGATGAGCAATGTTACGATGATGGTGTCCCATACTCGATCTCATGGAAGATGCCCGAAACCCAGGCCCCTATATCAACTGAACGAAGCGTTGCAAGTTATGCATAGCTGAAAGCGCAAGAATTCCGAAATACTCTCTCGACCCAGGGAACATTCATAACTCCGTAATGGAGATTTTCAGGCCGTGTTTACGTTTTAGAAGGTTTTTGCTATCGTCGGAAGCTGTTAGCCAGTGGCAAAGGAAGATAACTACCTGTTGTTTACATTCGTAAAGAGGTACCCCCCCCCCGCATCTGCTTTGAAGAGAAGAGGCCTTAGCCCAACAGGGTTGTTTTTTGTGGGGTGGGCTGATGATACGCCATAAATGTAAGCCCCTTATAGACGAGAACACAATGTGATAAACCGGCCTCCCGCATTTATATATATATATATATATATATATATATATATATATATACATACATACACCATAAGTTCTGTCCGAATTCTGAATAAAGTGACCAAATGTAATATTTAATTAAAATTTAATCATCAATGTACTTTCCTTGATTATCTATGATTTCCTTCCGTCTATTTACAAGCTTTTTAATCCCATCAATGTAAACCATTTGGGGTTTCAAAGCGATGAACTCTGAAATGTCAGTTTGAACCTCCTCCTTGCTTGCGAAAGTTATGACCCCAAATGATTTTATCAATTACGAAACAAATGGTAGTCTGAAGGAGCAAAGTCGGGAGAATAAGGTGGATAAGGGATTTTTACTCAACCAAGCTCTTCGAACTTCTGTGACGTGATCTTGGCAGTATGGGGTCGCGCATTGTCATGAAGCATCACTCCTTTTCGATTTAACTAAAGCGGGTTTTTTGTCTCTTCAAAGCTTGGCTAAAACGCTCTAATTGCTGACCGTGGACTTGAGCATTGATTGGTGCATTAAGTGGTAACAAATCAAAGTAAATTACTCCTTTGCAGTCCCACCAGATAGAGAGAAAAACCTTTTTCCCATGAAGTTCCCTTCTCGGTTGTGGTTGAGCTTTTTCCTTTTTACCGAGCCACTGTTTACGACGTTTAACATTTCGATAGGAGATGCATTTTCCCTCACCAGTCACAAGTCTATCCAAAAAGGGTGAAATAAGTTCGCGAGAATGGAGAGAAGAGCAGACGTCAACGCAGGATTTGCGGTTGCTTTTGGACAATTCATGAGGCACCCATTTTCCTAAGTTTAGAAACCTTCCCAAGTTATTAAAGATGACGATGAACAGTCGTATAGTATAGTTTGAACTAAGCTTTATTTCCAATTCTTCAACTGATAATGCAGGGTCTTCTTCAAGTAATGCCTCAAGGAGCATGTCATCAAACTCAACTGGACGTCCTGTTCGATCTTCATCTTCAAGGCTGAAATCTCCACTTCTGAATTTTGCAAACCATTCTCTGCAAGTTTTTTTTCATTCAAGCATTCTTTCCCATAAACTGAGTGTATGTTTCGAGTCGCTTCGGCTGTAGAGTTTCCTTTTTTGTACTCACAGAGCATTATGTGCCTCAAATGCTCTTTGAATACTTCCATGTTAGAAAGGGTTTTAATCAAAGGAATTTTAATTCTATTATTCTGTAAAATGATATTTAATTCGTTTAAATGTACACAAATGCATAAAAAGAATTTATAATTCCATTAGACATTCTAAAATACTATTAAATTTCATTCAGTTCCAAAAAAGGTAAAATTGGACAGAACTTTTGGGATGACCTGATATATATGTGTCACACTGTCTCACACACATGAATACAAAAGTACAACGATTTTGAATTATGCATTTATGTACGCTAATATTATTTGTGCTGCTGATAATTTGATACAATATTATAATATCGCAGTACAAAGGGAAAATCAATAATGTCAGATTCGTTTTTTAGCATCAAAGCCTCCTCAAAACAGCCGGGATCACTTATGACCTCTAACCGTATATATATATATATATATATATATATATATATATATATATATATATATATATATAATAGAGTTATTAATATTTCTAAGTCTCTCTAAAGGAGACTACGGTAGCGGTACTGGAAATTAATAGTTATCGCCAAGCCAACATGACAGTCCCAAAATTAGGACGAACGCTGCCGTGAATTAGCTCCAAGAAGCCCTAGCCAGGCAGCGCTGCTGACTATCTGTTCGAAGGTTATTTATCTAATTTCAGTGGAATCTATCCACTGGTTTTCAGAAATAGAGTTAGTAATATTTCTAAGTCTCTGTAAAGGAGACTACGACAGCGGTACTGGAAATTAATAGTTATCGCCAAGCCAACATGGCAGTCCCAGAATTAGGACGAAAGCTGCCGTGAATTAGCTCCAAGAAGCCATCGCCTCTAGCTAGCTATGTGACACACGAAACCTGTGTCCTTTATAACCTACGAACAGGGGAGGTCAGTAGTGTCCCCCTGCTGGTTTGGCATCTGCAGACTAGTTTCAGGGTGTTGCCCCTTGTCAATGCAGAGCAGCCAAGCCCTAGCCAGGCGGCGCTGCTGAGTTCTGGAAATATATATATATGTATGTATGTGTACGCGTGTGTATGTGTGTGTGCGTGTGTGTATAGACAGATATGTGTGTGTATATCTGTTAACCCGGTTATATAGAAGAATACGTCTCTGTTATCCAGTAACCTAAACCTAGAGTATTTCTTTATATGTATGTCAATTACACGACAATTGATCTATGTTAATTACTTCTAAAGTCTTTTAATAGAAGAAAACTATAGCAATTAAACTAGAAAGTTCAGTGGTAATCTGCATACATCTTTTGATGTTCTTATAAAAAATATCCTTCTGTTTTATAATTAATATCATTAAATGAATGTTAATGAATTTTTGGTAAAATCTGACTCATATTGTCTTTTGTTTGAGAAGAATTTTTTGCTATTTCTTGAAGAACTTGCAAAGTATCTGCACGGTTTATGGCGATCAAAACTGTGTTACTTCAAACGATATATTTGAGGATTATTATTATCAATATAGCTACAGTTTTGAATTGTTGCATATTTCTTGAACATTTATTTTTTCCTTTGTATCCAATCAAATTCATTCATCCATTATATTTTTTGCTTTCTGCTTTTGTCTATTTTTCATGTATTCATCAAATTGTCAGCAGTATTTAGAGAGCAGAAATCAATCACGCACATACGCTCAACCAAATAAAATAATTTTAGACTTTCTTGCATGTATTATATATAAAAGATAGTTAAGATTTTGTATCACTTCATTTCAGTCTCTCATATTACCGTTAAATCAAATCTCGAATTTATTACTCATACTTCAAATGACGGGATCAGCATGAATTTAGAATTGAAATATATATGCCAATCGATCAAAGCACGTTTTTGCGTTATTTCCAGACCTCAACTATAAACCCTTCATATACCACATTACCACACTTAATAAACAAATCAACATGACACTATAATATCTTAAGTTTTGAAACTGGACAGAGAACCAAGTTCAACCGCTAACTGTAGATAGTTTTGCTAATGTCCATGGTGGCAATTCTTTCAGGGTTAATAAAATAAGTACCAGCTGATCACTGGAGTCGATGTAATTGACTAAGCTCCTTCTCTGGACCGCTGGCCTTGTGCCATAATTCAAAACCAGTATTATATCTCTGACAGCAACGGCTGTTCCCATGCTATGTAGAATGGATGTTTAAGTGAAATACAGAAATAGTTTTACTTAATTGAAATACTATCTGCAATGGAGCAAAATCTCATTAGCGTTAATGAAATTCTTGTTAAAAAAAGGAGATAATCATACAACGCTGGTATATAAGCTTACACTGTTACATGGATGGAAATACTGGGTGGTGCATTGATCGCGTACTGTTTTTCATAAAAGATTAATACAAACTAGGCGCATTCTAATTCTATTGTCATCATCAACGAACGCACAATTATAATATGTAATTTAAATTATTTACACGTAATATCACTTCGCTTAAAATTATATTTTACTGCATATCATACAAATAATACTTATTATCATTAGTAAATTTTTTTGAAGTTAAAACTATTTCAAGTACGTGGAAAATTGTAATAAAACTGTGACTGTGATGCTGATCACAGGATCTTTGTAAAACATATAAACGGATTTTATTTAGGTGGGAAATCCGGGGAAATTAATTTGATTTGGTTATATTTTATACTTTATAATACACTTGTCAATATATTACAAAATAAATTTTAAAATTAGCCGGCTCTTATTATTAGAAGATTATAACCTAAAGCTTGTCTGAATCGTTTATTATATTCAGTTTCGACAGCATTCCTCTAATGATGAAATCTGGTAATTCAGTCCATTGAAGATGACTGGTATTGCACTAATATGCGTATTTCATAATTATATCTATGTTCGATCGACTGCGCCCTATCTTATGACATGATTATTGTTGCCACCGATTCGGGTTTTACATTCTCGAAATATTGGTTGATTTACCTTTCCGAAAGATCGGCCATTTCGTCCTCATATACGACACTAACCTATTTAAAGGAGGATTAATATGACATATTGCCTATTGTTACACAGGATGGCCATATCTTGAGCGCCTTTATATTATAGGTTTTCTCACTCATTGATGGTCTGTATATAAACAATATAAACAGTTGGTCTACTTTCCTTAAATGAGGCAGACCCTAAGAATGGTGCCTCTAATTCAAAGTCCTTCTTTATATTATGCTTCTGATATAGACTGACGGAACTACAAAAAATTTCTTACGGGTAGTTTCAATTAAAAAATCAAACCTCATTTTTCCTGGAATGCTGAGATTTCTAATGTTCAAACGAATAACGGATTAACACTATATTTCCATTTACTAAGTAATGGAAGAGTATGAAAGGCTTCTCATCTACAATATCCATACATTAAGATAATGTATTACACGCAGATACTATAAACCACTTACACAATTAGGAATATAATTCAAGAAAAAACAATAAATGAAGAAATATATCTATGGTTAGCCCTCAGAATAACTTAGTTCATTAGTTATATTTATATATGTGTATTTGTGCAAAATTTCTTTTACATAAAGTTGCATCTGTACAAATGTAAGACTTACAGATCTGACAATTCAAATGATGAAGGAGTTTAGTTTTATCAATAAGAACGAATAAGAGAGAAATTGGAGATTTACCATATGTTGAAGGAGCATTAAGATAGATAATATATCGTAAATCAGAGGTTTTCACTTTGGCAAATCTTTTAGGGTTTCGGAATTGAAGTAGTGAAACGTAACATACAGACATACACACATACAGCGCGCGAAAACACACACAGATTTATATAAATGCTTGTATAGTTATGTATTTCTATATATGCACACATAAAAATATACTGCCAAATACACGATTCTAAATGTATTCCTACATACATAAATACACACACACACACACATGCGCAGACACCCACACAAACACGCATATACAAACACACACACACACACATATATGTATATATGCATGCATGTATGTATGTGAAAGAATACAAATGTGTTAACGTTCACTACAGCTGTTTCAGTCACGTTATTTTATTGATTAATAAACCGACTACTTGATGAAGGGGGAAAAAAAAAACAAAAACAGAACGTGTTCTCTTGGTGAATTAGAAATTCGAAAGTTGAAAATATGGTTCGGAAAAATACTAATATATGCAAAGCATGTTGACCCTCACATGTTGGAAACAAGTAACAGAATGAAGTTCTCTTACTTGCTGCCATTTAATTAATAATATATATGTGTGCGTTGCATATATATATATATATATATATATATATATATATATATATATATATATATATATATATATATATATATATATATATATATATATATATATATATATATATATATATATATATATATATATATATATATATATATTACCGTGAGTATATATACATAATAAATGATAGCAGGGGGAAATAACTCAGCGGTTGCTATGGTTTGAATTTGTATAATTAAATTGAAGTCTTTTGTAATGAAATAATCTAGGCAGTGACTCTTTAATTTCTTGTAATTTCTCAGTTGGGAAGTTTAATTTCAAATGTACCAGCTAAACTGTTGCTTAACTGAAGATCAGGCTAATGCACTTTGCACATAAATGACAGATTTTTTTTGTCTTTGTTTTTGTCTTTCTAATCGTTTCAATACAGTAGACTTTATGAAAGGGCTTTCAATCATTTGAAAAATTTACTGCGTAAGGAATAGCATGCGTGTTTTTCTATGTTGAGTAATTTACTTTCATAAAGGATTGTAGGATATCTACACTATGAATGTTAAAATAAAAAAATAAATAAATAAATAACTAAATTAAGGCCAGAAACATCTTGATGCATTTGAAATATGCGTGAGATATGCTCCTGTCGTAGTTTTGACATCGTCCAAACCTAAACTAATCAGAGTTTCAGTGTACTATGTTCTGAGATTCGAAATTGTGAATGTGTGTGTGTGTGTGTGTGTGTGTGTGTGTGTGTGTGTGTGTGTGTGTGTGTGTGTGTGTGTGTGTGTGTGTGTGTGTGTTTGTGTGTGTGTGTGTGTGTGTTTATATATATAACCGTACATACATGCATACATGCATGCATACCTACATACACACACTGTATGTAGGCGAGCTGGCAGAAACGTTAGCACGCCGGGCGAAATGCTTAGCGGTATTTCGTCTGCCGCTACCTTCTGAGTTCAAATTCCGCCGAGGTTGACTTTGCCTTTCATCCTTTCGGGTTCGATTAAATAAGTACCAGTTACGCACTGGGGTCGATATAATCGACTTAATCCGTTTGTCTGTCTTTGTGTGTCCCCTCTGTGTGTAGCCCCTTGTGGGTAGTAAAGAAATAACACACACACTCAGAAACACGCACGTACGTACACACACACATGTTGGAGTGGAGGAATGTATGTGTTCCAGAATCTGTTTATGTACGTGAGAGCGCGTGGAGCTATTTTAGATCTGAATTAACTAATTCGTTTGTTCCTGGTATTATAAGTAAATATCTGAATTCGAGTTTACTGAATTCGAGTGTCAGGCACATGTATTTAATGTGACAGCGTTTTAATGCGATAACACGCGCGAACTGGCATTGGTGTCCAACCAAATCTCACGGCGGTGAATATTAATTCTGTTAAATTATTGCAGATTCAAATGCATTATTGGTGTTGGATAGTAGATTAATTTTTCATCTGTTTTCTACACCATCACTTCCCTTTTGGTTGGCTTCAACGGAATGCCCTTTGGTGAATACATGTAGATTAGGAATCTACTTAAAGGATAATTTTTCATCTCACATTGTGATGCTGAAAATGCTACATCTGCTGCTCTTCATTTGTAAATAATTAAAATTTACCTGTTTTTATGTATCGTTGATTTGCTTTTACAGGGTCTGACTTATAATATAAACCATCCGTGCATGAACGATCTTATGTGTGTTTCATGCAATGCATCTAACTCCATATCGTATAGTATTTCCTATTTCAATATTGCTGGCAGAAACTTGAACACTCCGGATGAAATGCTTCGCGGTATTTCGTTTGCCTTTATGTTCTGAATTCAAATTCCGCCGAGGCCGACTTTGCCTTTCATCCTTTCGGAGTCGATACGTTAAGTACTAGTTGCGTACTGGGTTCGATCTAGTCGACTGGCCCCTTTCCCCAACATTTCGGGCCTTGCGGCTAGATTGGAAAAGAATATTGTAATGTGTAAAGGCAGCGAACTGGCAGAACCGTTAGCACGTCGGGCGAAATGCTTAGCGGTATTTCGTCTGTCTTTACGTTCTGAGTTCAAATTCCGCCGAGGTCGACTTTATCTGTCATCCTTTCGGCGTCAGTATATTAAGTATCAGTTGCGTACTGGGGTCGATCTAATCGACTTGCCCCTTCCCTAAACATTTCGGGCCTTGTGGCTAGAGTAGAAAAGAATATTGTATTGTGTATTTAACAAAGATGTGATCCCCTCATCCTGTCATGTTGGGTAAGCTACTACATTCCAATATATAACTGTATAGAAATTACTTGAAACCGATAGAACACAAAGTATTCATTCATACGCTGTAGTTTCCACAAATACAAATATTTCGTATGCCTTAATCAATTTGGCGGGCACCAGTGATATTTTCTAAGAGTAATTTAAAATTTAGTATCTCCTTTATACATTCATCTATCTTGACATAAATGCATACGTATAATATACATATGTATATACATATGCGTGTATGTATGATATATATATATATATATATATATATATATATACATAAATACACACACGCAGATGTGTTCACTGTTACGTACATACAATCAAAAAAGTGAATGCTGGTGCATGAGTACATGTATTTTTAAGTGTGTGTGTTTGTGTGTGGGAGAATGTCTGATAAAGGCAGAGAAAGAGAGAGAGAGAGAGAGAGAGAGAGAGAGAGAGAGAGAGACAGGGGCGAATAAGGTTGTACGTAGATGGATTTGTGTATGCGTTCGCTTGGAATAATCTTCGTCTGTATGTATTCTTTTATGCATGCATGTTTTACGTTCCAAAATGCCTTTTGTCAAAAGAGAAGAAAATCTTTGTAATAATTTAATACGCAACATTGGAAAGTAATGCATCAGTTCAGTTACAGTAATTTTATTTACAAGAGATTTAAGTTTGTTCTTATTATTTTTTTGATTTCATGTTCTTTGGGAGTTTCTTTTTATTTTATTTCATTAATTATTTTCACTTCCTTGGAATGAAGAAACCACAGAGGACTGGCTGTTATAAAGCCAAAATATCTTGCTTTTAAGAGTGAGTGTGAGAAAATGATTGAAAGAGAGAAATGGTAAAGAGATAAAGAGGCAAGGTGAGTGAACTAGTTAGTGAGTAGGTGTTTGAGTAAGTGATTGAGTGAGTGATTGAGTGAATAAGTAGTGATTGAGGTGAGTGAGGTGAGTGAGCGAGTGGGCATATGAGCGTGTGAATGAGCGAGCCATGTTTTAAAATAGTGAATGAGAGAACGTATGAAAGATGGCGAAACAGTGGTAGGGGGGCGACTGAGATAGAGTTTCGACAGAAATTTGACTACAAATTTAGATTCTTTTTTGTTAATATGAAAAATCTAACGGGAAGTTATGCTATTGATCAGCTGTTTTGTATTTTTTCTTGGATTACCTCCATTCAAATACTTAAGGACTATTAGCATATTTTATTGATAAAACATTTCCTAGAAAGAAAAAAAAAGAGGTTAAAAATATGAAGAGAAATAACTGAACATAGATACCACGTCCTACAAATAATGATCAATTATGCTAATAATGGAAAATTCAAGCATCAACAGTAAAATCAACAGCAACATTAGCACCGCCATCGACACCAGCAACACTAGCACCGCCATCGACACCAGCAACGCTACTACCACTTAAACTAGTGTACAGAAAAAACTTCTAAATAATTAAGCTAGGAGTAATTTCGAGAGCAATAAACTCATAAGCAATAATTACTAAAGCATTAAGATAAGAAATTATCACAATCTAGGATGTCAAACATATTAGAAACAAACGACATTGTCATTATCGCTGCCAAAGTTTTAACCATAAGAATACTGATACACACCACAGAGAGAAAAAAGAGAAGAAACGTAACAACAGCTGTAACACGTTTATTTTGGCGAAGGTAATAAAGACATGAGCTTCCCCATTGCAACAAATGTCACTAACATTACAAATAACATCCTACAGGTGACACGGGATTAAACTAGAACACATCATCAACATCACTAAATCATTACAAGTGTACAAAAAGTATATCGTCGACATCAGTTTCTCACAGGATTTGACAACTCTGAGAATACTAAGAGCCATAACATTTCAAATAAGAATGTAGCAAAATAGCATCCAAATATTCACATCTACCGTTTTACATAATAAAAAGAAACATTCTATAAGGTACCCTACCTAATTTTCATGCTATGATGCCTTTGATCATGCAGCATGTACTCTATGAACAACGATAACATTTTAAATATCAATATCACAACCAACACTAGAAATAGTTATCTACGTAGTAATTCGTCCTCCAAGAACACCAGAAAATATCTCTCACATCACATCAATGTATGAGAAAAGAAAAGCGAAATATCTACAATTGTAGTAATGTAACCACAAGTTTTGATCTGCAGCTAAACCATTAAAGCATAAACAAAACCTCTTCCCTATTAAATGTTCCGTTTTCTAGTGCAGCAATATTCAAGAAATAGTTTACTATCGAATAACACGTTATCCTTTCGAAAAAATAAACAGTAACATTGTCTTGTGCAGGTCTACGTAGAGTATTCTGAAAAATATATACGATGAGATGAAGATGTCTGATATGGTTTTGATCATAGCCAGTTCTAATGAAACTTATTTTAGAGATACAAAACAATAGAATTAGTATAACATTAACAGATTTCATCTGCCATTCTACCTTTTCTATTAACTATCACGCTTGTTTGTAATAAAATATAGTCTTTTCTTTCAACCTTAATCAATATCTCAACGCAGGCGTGGTTGCTTGGTAAGATGATTGGTTCCCAACATCAAGGTGTTACACAGTCGAGCTGTACCGACAACTATATGACCTGGAAGCAAACGTCTTACCACACAGCCACGCCTACGCCTACACCTATATATATATATATATACACACACAAACGCGCGCGTGTGTATACTATTCAAAGCAGTTTTATTCGGTTTCAAGTTTCGTATGCCCCTAACTGTGACCCCTCCTTCTGGCTTCTGCAGGAATAATATACATACATACATATATATATATATATATATATATATATATATATATATATATATATATACATAAATACACACACACACGCACACACGCACATATATATATATATATATATATATAGATTGATAGACAGATAGATAGATATATACATACATGCATATATATAATGGTTGTCGATTCGTTCGTCGAATATGATTCTTCTCAAAACCAGCATTGACAGAGTGCATACACATAGGCACCAGTCTAGTTAAAAACCAACAAGTTTAAAATTACTTGAAGATGGCTAAAGATAGTCTACACGCTGTGTGAACGGAAATTAGTCTTTAGTCTAGAAAGAGATTGACAAAATTTACACACAGACATGAAAATGTTTTGATCTCGCTCTAAAGACTGCTGGAAATTGTTATTGTGACATTCCATATGCCCTGAAATTACAAATTTACTTCTGCAATTTTTATTCCAAGCAGAGCAAAGTAATTCATGAGATTGTAACTGAAAAGTCAGTCAGAGGCCTAAACACGTGCTTCCGCTTATGACTATCCAGTCCAATTTGGGTGATATACATACGGTTGCAAGTTCGCAAGTTAGCAGAGAAGGATCATTGCCCACAAGCAAACCCTTTCTGACCTCTCTTTTTTTCAGTGTATCTTTCCACTTTTTATCATCAAACACAGTATCGACTACTTAGACATTTTCTCCTCCAATTTGGTCGGTCCATTACATCACTTCTGCATGCATCACATTATATATATTTCAGTTATATATTTACATATACATATTCATATTTGAAGACCTCCCGCAAAGCTCTGAGTGTCCAGATCTGTCATCATGGTCTGCAGACGGTCTGTGGTTTCAGCGATGAGCGCAGTGTCGTTTGTGTATCGGAGGAGTGTTAGTTGCTCACCATTGACGTTCACGCTACCTTTCCACTCAATGTCCTTGATGGCAATTTCTAGTCTTGTGGTGAAGTGATATAGAGAGATGGTATTTCATTGCTTGAAACCCTTCGCAATTGAGACCCTTACTGGTGTGTTCTTTACTTATAACTTTCTAATTTTTCCTTCACTTATCCAAGACTTACGCGCAATCTAGTTGTTTATGAGCGTATGTATGTGTTTGCTTGTATGTTTATTTGTTTGTTTGTATGTATAAGTGCGAGTGTGTGTATGTGTGTTTGTTGTGTGTGTATTTGTGCCATTTATCTGTATTTATCTATATAAAATATGTATGTGTAGGCGCAAGTATGGCTATGTGGTAAGGCGTTTCGTCCCCTGTCACATAGTTCCGGCTTTACTTTGAGCAGCCATCTTGGCCACACAATTGTCAGTGGATTTCGTAGAAAGAAGCTCCTAGTATATACATGTGTTTGTGTATGTGTGTGTGTATGTCTGTGTGTATGTGCGTGTACACGCGTCCCACCCACTGATTGACAACGGGTACCAGTGAGATTGCATACCCATAACTTAGAGTTTCAGTAAGAACATTTAGAAAAAGTATCAAGCTTAAAACATTAGTACAGGCGTCAGTTCGTTCGGCTAAAATTCCACAAGGCGGTGCCCCAGCATACACGCAGTTTATTGAGTGAAACAAGTAAAAGTAAAAATTGTATATATAGTATATATAAAAATGTCTGTGTGTATGTATGCATCTCTCTCTCTTCCTCTCCCTCTCTCAATAAGTATATATAGCCCCGTATTCGGGTCGAGTGCTTCCCTGGAAATTACCTGACTTCACAACCTGCATGACCTTGTGAATTTCTGTAGGTATAGAGATTATAAAAGCATATGGAACACTAGGATTTCTCAGTTTTTATTTCTTTCGGTTATTTGCAACATCAGTTTCTCTACTTCACCAGCTATATTTCGAGAAATATAGCTTTTCTCTTAAGGCTTCCTTTTTTGATATCCACTGATGAATGCATCGCACTTGTTATTTTATTTTCTGCATGAACTTATATATATATATATATATATATATAGAGAGAGAGAGAGAGAGAGAGAGATATGAACAAATTTATAAATGTATATATATATATATATATATATATATATATATATAAATAGACAAACACGAATTATATGCATATCGCTAACTTAATATGCGCGTCATGATTTTATTCTTTAGCGCCTTATCATTTAATATATTTCATTATAACATTGTTTTAAAACCAAATTGTTTAAAATGTTATCAAATCTTTCAGCAAATTGTGAGGAAAAACTATATTCGTTATGTTTGCGAGGCATTTACTTCTGTTAGTAATCTAATGCTCAGTTCAGTAATTTGATTACATTGTCTTTTTTTTTTGTTTTAATTTGTTTTTAGTTTAATAATTATTATCCTATACATCGTTATTATTATTGTTATTATTATTATTATTATTATTATTATTATTATCATTATTATTATTATCATTATTATTATTTTATTGTTATTATTGTTATTATTATTATTATTATTATTATTATTATTATTATTATTATTATTATTATTATTATTATTATTATTATTATCATTATTATTATTATTATTATTATTATTATTATTATTAAAGCGGCAAACTTGCAGAATCTTTAGCACGCCAAGCAGAGTGCTTAGCGGCATATCGTCGTCGTTTCGTTCTGAGTTAAAATGGCGCCGGCGTCGACTTTACCTTTCAGCCTTTCGGGGTCGATAAAATATTATCATTTCAGTACTGCGGTCGATGAAATCCACTTAACTCCTTCCCCAATATTTTATGCCTTCTGCCTATAGTAGAAAGGATTATCGTTATTATCCCTTTATGCCCTGACTTCCTGAACCTTATTTGACCATATATCTGGTAGAATCATTAGCACACCGGGCGAAATGCTTTACGGGATTTCGTCCGTTTTCATGTTCTGAGTTCAAATTCTGCTGAGTTTGATTTTGCCTTTTTCCTTTTGAGGACGATGCAACTGACATAGTCCCTATCCTGAAATTGCAGGCCTTGTGTAAATTTTTTAAATTATTATTCTTAAGTCGGTGAAAATGCTTAACAGAGTTTCATCCGATTTTAGGTTCAAATTTCAAATTCCACCGGGGTCGACTTTGCCTTCAATCCCTCTCGCGGTCTACCAAATAAATACTAGTTCATTATCACGAGCGATGTAATCGACTTAGCCCCCGCCCCCCGAAGTTGCTGGCCTTGTGCGAAGATTTTATATCATTATTATTTATTATTATTATTATTATTGTTGTTGTTGTTGTTGTTGCTGTTGTTGTTATTGTTCTTGTTCTTGTTGTTAGTCTTGTTAAATTGGCAACTTGGTAGAACCGTTAGCTCGTCGGACACACTGCTTACGGGCATTTCTTCTGGCTTTCCCTTCTTAGCTTAAATGCTGCTGCGGGCAACTTAACCGTTCCCCCTTCCTGGGTCGACAAACGAAGTATAATTTCTGTACAGTTGTCGATCTGATTGACTAGGCCACATCCTCTAACAGTTCATTCCCTGTGTGTATCGAAGAAATAAAGAAACATTGCTGTTGTCGTTGTTATGGTTGTTAAGGCAGCGATTTTGTAAAATCTTCAGCGCCTAGGAGAAATTGCATAGCAGCGTTTATTCCGGTTCTTTACATTCCAAGTTCAAATACCGTGAAGTTTAGCTTTACATTCTATTGTTTTAGGATTCATAAAATACGATAGTATCAAGTACTAGTGTTAATGTGTCTTTCGAGCTTCACGCTCCCAAATTTCAGATCTTGTTTAACTCACTATCGGGAGTGGTGTTGCTTTCGTCATAAGAATTTAAAAACTTCTACAACATGTGAAATAATACTCATTTGCATACTTGGTGATGCGATGCACTTACTATTGAAATTATTTCATGCTTACGCCGTAAGCTCAAGTGTGCATTATATTTGCTGAGGAAGAGAATGGAGCAATACTGTGAAGGACCTGGTAGCTCCGAACATGGCCTAGCGTCATAAGTGTAACATAGCTCCAGATCATGCTTTCTCAGTTTCTTGCCTCAGTGATTAAGTAATTCACTTGGCATTCATAAGATCTTTTTGTGTGATGTCACTGCTTGGCCTCTTGATCGAGTATCTGTTATAACTCTGTATCAAGGCTAACCTCTGCGAGTGAAATTAGTTTGAAGAAAACTGTGGAGAAATGCATTTCGTTGGACTTAAATTGTAATTCAACGTTTTGAATTACACATCATACAATGCATCGTACTCATGCACTTAAATGAATATGCCGAATACGAATTTGTTTACTTGTTAACTTACAGAATAATCATTTAAGATGATCGAACAACTGAATGCGCTTGTTTGAACATGGCAGAGGAGCCACCATCAGCAAATATACACGTACAGGGTTAACAGGAGGAATGGGAAGAAACAGATTGACGACGCGATGTCAGTTTAAAAGAAATAATGTTTACTACGTAAGTTAATCAAAGTTTCAGTCAAGTAGAGTTACAGCGTTAAGTGAAAATAAATAAAATAGAGCACTTTATTAACTTTTAGTTTAAAGCTTTAAACCGATTATGTGTGAATATGAAAAAAATATACAAGAATTAAAATCACGTGAAATTTAAAGATCTAAATATCAATTTAAAAACTACTAATGAAAATTTTTCGTCTTTACAAAGTATATATATATATATATATAAACGTACTATTTTTTCCTCTGAACACAACAAATCACGTCAGAACAATGAATTCGTCTCTAGTAGAAGAATAAGAGCATCAACATGAATGGCTGACGATAAATGTGTTGATCTTAACGAAGATGACTGTTTTAACTTTAACATAACAAGAAAGACAACAACACACAGAATGGTGTCGCAATGATGATGATGATGATGATGATGATGATGATGATGACGATGATGATGATGATAATAATAATAATAATAATAATAATAATAATAATAATAATAATAATAATAATAATAATAATAATAATAATAATAATAATAATAATAATAATAATAGTGATGTTGACAACAATAAAATTTATCACGATGAAATTTATAAAACAAATGAACTGACCAAATAATGAATTATTTGTAATGAAAACACTGGCGATAGAAAATGAATCAAACTTTATAACTATAAAAAAAATTAAGTGCTACTGCCTCTATTGTATTTTCAATTATATTTCATTTTATTCTAGACTGAGGATGTCATTTGTCAATAATTTTAATCATCAAACAACTTTGAGAGCAACGGGGAAATGACTTGATATAAATTGACAAGGAATGACATTATTTTAGAAAAAAGTAGATAATGATAACAAAGTGAGGGAAGGAAACTGAGACAAAAACATGCAAGGGGATGGGTAAGTACATAGATAGATAAATATATATAGACAGACAAATAGATAGATAAAAATATAGATATGCAGACAGACGGACAAACATATAGAAAGAAAGATAGATAGGCAGACAGACAAATAGATAGATAGATAGATAGATAGATAGATAGATAGATAGATAGATAGATAGACAGATAGATAGTTAGTTAGTTAGTTCGTTAGTTCGTTAGATAGACCGAAAGATAGATAAATAGATAAATAAATAGATAAATAGATAGATAAATAGATAGATAGATAGATATGTTTTTATTATAGCCACACAGGGCTGAACACAGAAATTGGACGAAATACAAGCGTAGAGTTTTTCATTTTCGAGGTGGGCTGGGTGGGACACACAAAGAAAAGTCAAATCAATAGGGATTGTAATCGTTGGGGTGTGTGGTGTACAAAAATTATAAATCTTCCCAAAAACGGGAATAAATATTGTTTACAGTTTAGGTGTATCCTTGGAGTGAAAAACCTACAAAAAAGCACCAAGGTCACCTCAGGCAGTTCAAAATGTACATAAAAGTAAGTACCTTTTCTCTCGTTTTCTCTTTTTGTTACAAATTAATGCTTAAAATGGTGTCGTCTTTCATACTCACCAATTTTGCCACATTTACCCATTTTTTATTGAAGCTTTCATTCGACAACGCTTTCCTCTCTATCCTCATCCTCCTTTTCAAGTGGTACTTGAAAAAGTTGACGAGAGACTGACCAGAGAGGAAAGTGTTTGTTTGTAAACCTTTCAAACGCGTCCACCACACACATTCTTTCGCCATAGCTATCAGTGTTACGTAAACCGTTTTTCCTTCCCGTTTAAAGGAAGGTGGCGGAACAATATTCACGATAGACTCGGCCGATAAGCGGGCTCGTCCCACACGCGACAGCAGCCGTTCGACGAAGGTCCACAGCTCTGAAATATCTGGACACTGCACGAGTGCGTGCAGAACGGTTTCGTCGCTCTGACCGCATCTCGGGCAGGTCGGTCCGGTGGTTTTCGAACCGTGTCTGTAGACCTTCTCTCGAACTGGTAGTGCGTCCCGATAGCATTGCCAAGCCAGGGATCTCTGGAAATTATCCATAGGCCCCGGCCCGAACGTTGTCTTGAAAAGGCGAGTTAGGAATTTCTCGTCGACACCCAGGTTTTCCCCGAGAGTGTCGTCGGACCTCCCCTCCACTAGTCCTCTATAGAACGCATTGGTCGTTTGTAAGTTGCACAAGTTTGATCCCGGACGGCAGAGCTGTTGTAGAGCTTGGCGACACTCGCGGTGCCAATCGCCCAGTTTCGGTCTCTTTTTGATCCATGTTTGCAGTTCGGTGAGTGAGACGAGCTGCGGGAAGGCGAGCCTCACAAACGGCGCCCACACCTGTTCACCGTCTTCAATGAAGTTCCAGAGATGCCGCAGTCTCAGCGCATGTCTGCGCATCATTAACCACGGCATCCCCAGTCCTCCATGTAACGGTTGTTGACAGCAAATGGATCGCCTCACCATCGGAACGCCACCCTTCCACAGAAAGCGGAAGAGTATGCGTTCTAGTTTCGTGATGGTGGCATTGGGACAAGGTACGACGGTCAGGCGGTAATCAATGACTGATGCGATATACGCATTAGCCACCTCCGCCCGACCTTTTAGAGATAACTTTCTCTCGGCCCATGTTTGGCTGAGTTTGATTACTCTACTGGTGATTTCGTCCCAGTTCTTATCCATCTGGAGGTCCGGATTGAACCAGACCCCGAGCAGTTTAACCGGTCCGTCCGTCCAGCGTCCCACTACGGAGTCACTGTTGGACGGTATAGGCTTGCTTCTCCAGGTGCCGAGTAGCAAACCCACCGACTTTTCCGGGTTAAGTTTTGCTCCTGTCACCGTTTCGTATTCTTTAAGTGTCTCGCTTAGCATCTCGACGTGCTTTTCGCTCGACACTATGACGGTGACATCGTCCGCATATGCAGACACGCTCGTCCCGCAACCCAGCTCCCGTGGGATACCCCTCAGTGTCGCCAGCTTCCGCAGTAGTGGTTCGAGCGTCAATACATACAGAAGCGCCGACAGGGGACATCCCTGACGGACCGAACGCTTGATGTCGAAAGGTTTTGACAGGTGACCGTTCACCCGAATTACCGATCGGATGCCGCTATACAAGGCAGCGATCCAACCGCGGAAAACGGGACCAAAGCCAGCCGCCCTGAGGACGGCCGCCAGGTATCGATGGTCCACCCTATCGAAGGCTTTAGATTGATCTAAATTGATCAACGCCCCACCCATGCCAGGATCCTTAACTACCCTGTCCATGATGTAGCGCATGAGGTAGAGGTTGTCATGGATGCTTCTGCCCGGCACTGCGCATGTTTGCGCCTTGTCGACCAGTTTATCGATGACAAGCGCCAACCTCTCGGCTATTACTTTGGCCAAAATTTTCAAATCTGCGTTGAGCAGAGTGATGGGCCTGAAATTATCTATAAAATTCCCCTTGTTTGGGTCTTTCTTCAGCAATGTCACTGCACCTCGGCTCACGAAACTGGGAATTCTCCCGTTTTGTTGCCAGTTGCAGTAGACTGATGCCAAGAGGTCTCCAAACAAGTCTGGCATTTGGCAATACAGCTCGTAGGGTAGACCATCCAATCCAGGCGACTTATCCCTCGCGCAGCCCGCCATAGCATCCCTTATTTCAGCAGCTGTGATGGGACCCTCACAACACTCTGCTTCTCCCGCCGTGAGCCGCGGCAGGCCAGTCAGGTAGGCACTGAAGTCCATCCTGCGTTCCGACCCACCGCTCGCACCAAACAGTCGAGCAAAGTGCTGTTGAAAGGCCCCACACATCCTTTCGGGTTCGAGTAAACTGCATCCTTGTTCATCAATTAGAGACCGAATAGTGGCTCTGTCACCGCGTTGCGCCTCCGCCACCCGGGCTTCTCGCGCAGCTTCGATCCCTTCGTTCCTTAAGGCACGCATTTTAGCTCTGACGACGCAACCTTCGTGTTTGGCGTTGAGGTGTTGGTCGAGGGCCATCCTCGCTGCCAAAACGTTGGTTGCGCTGCCAGTTGTAAGTGCCTCTTCTAGTTTCTTGACTAAGTCTCCCTCTATTCTATTTCGATCTATCGCTAGTTCTTTACTAAACCTAATAGATTCCGATTTAATTGCTATTTTCAGGGCAAACCACCATCGGTTGTTAACGATGGCTCCTGTTAACGCCCTCTTAATTAATTCGTTAATCCGGTTCCTGTAAACTTGCCGCGCTAAGAGCGAAGCGTTCAGTTTCCAGTAACCGGGACCCTGCCTATGTGTTTTATCTAAGTCGAGCGTACACGTCACAAATTTGTGATCCGTGTAGCTGACTATTTTAAATTGTGGACATCCTACACTAACTCTATCCGCTGTCCTACATAGAACTCTATCTAGATACGATCTCGACGATCCGACGCGGTTTGTCCAAGTCCACGTTGGCACGTTCGGATAGTCGAGTCGGAACCTGTCAGACAAATGGAAACGTCTGAGCAGGTCTTTAAGGCACTTACATCCCCTTCTACTCCTATCCATTCCCACATAGTCTAGATGCGTGTCCAAGGTAGCGTTCCAGTCCCCTACTAATAGTAAAGGTCTTGACGTTCCCAGGAAAAACTCTAGACGTCTAAAGAAATCCGCCCGACCCGTTAAGGACGGTGCATACACTGCCATCAGACGGAAAGCACATCCGTTTGTACCATCGACGTCCACGACAACCAGCCTACCCTCCGGGTCTAGGAATATTGGCCTTACTTTTAGGTTCAGACTCTTTCGAAAAAACACCGCGGTACCACCACCACCCATGTTTGGCAGACAGGGAGAAAAATAAATGTCGAATTGTCCGCCAAACATGGACTTGAGGGTCCGCGGGTTACTGAGTCTGGTTTCACTGATAGCTATTATTTCTATGTTCTGTGACCTGATGTCATTTAGAAGATATCCTTGCTTCCAAGCTGACGCCAAGCCACGTACATTTACACAACCTATTTTAAGCATAATTTAGTCGAAAAGTGTAAAGAGTCGAGAGAGAAGGTTACTTACTCATTTCGACAGTTTTACACTGTTCCTCCTTAGAAGTGTCTATGAGTAAGTCTTTGTATAATTTTTTAGAGAGGTATTTTTGGAAACCCCCTACCGCATTTGGATAGAGGGATTTGAGTGTGTGGTGCTGTGTTGGTGTCAAATGTAATATTTTTATATGTTCTGGTGGTGTTGTTCTTGGATGATTGTTTGTTTTCATGTCATCTTCACATATGTTTGTGTGATATGCAATATACTCCATTAATTTTATGTCTTTTGTGTTTATGGCCGAGAGCATTGTATGCGTTTTTGTGGTGTTGGTGTTGGTGTTAGTTTGGTTTTGTAAGGGGCTTTCAGGGTTTGTGTACCTCCCTGCTTTGCTTGTGCTTGGTTTTGTCTTTTTTAATCTTTTTCTCTTACCCCCTGTGGCTATCTGCCATTCCACTGGACTGTCATCGTTTGACGAAAAGTCCGACAGATCAGAGGGGGGTAAGGGCAAGGCATCAGGTTCTATGCCTGTATTGTGTGGTGTGTGTGTTGTTGGGGATTTAGGTTTTGCATTTGTTTTTTCTTCGTTGATGTTTGTTTTCTTCGTTGTTGTTCTTGGTATTGGTGTTGGTCTATCTTTTGATGTTGGTGGTGGTGTTGTTTCCCTAATTGGTTTTGGTGTTGGAGTTGATTGTGGTGGTGTTTTTTCTTTTCTTGGTGTTGATGGTGATGTCGTTTGGTTTACTTTGTTGATGATCACTTGTGGGTTTGGTGGTGTTGGTAGCAAAGGTTGTTTTTTATTTATTTTTTGTTTTGGTTGTAACTGTTCTTGTTTCTTTTTTTGTGCCAAAACGCACTTTGAAATTAGGTGTTCTTGGCTTCCGCAGAGGTAGCAAAGCGGTTTTTTACCCTCCACCACCACATAGAGGCTTTGTCCATTTTCCAAGTGAATCACATTCGGCAACTTTTCCAGTGAATCTTGATCCATCTGGATCAAAATTTCAATGCTTTTTCCGGTCCAGCTGTTATTATGAACAACAGTGGTTTCTAACACATTTATTGTTTTCAAATGAAAACATATCGCCGAAGTAATCCACTTGGACTCAATTTCCGGAGGGACATTATTTATTTTTATTCTACTCACTCTCTGTCCCATGTAGTATGGGACCATGATTAGTTCATCATTTTGTAAGGCTTCCATACTATACAATTTCGCCTCTTCTTCATTATTGAAACGAAATTGTACTGTATTAAATTGCAAACCCCAGTTTATATATTCTTTAATTTTCATGATTTTTTTGGCACATTTCTCAATTTCTGTTTTTGTAATTGGATTTGTTAATTTTTTACTTTTTCTTATT